>NC_092225.1:101180438-101480438 GCF_036320965.1 Panulirus ornatus | reverse complement strand
TGAGGACAATATATGGTGTGAGGTGCAAATAAGAGCAAGGTAATTAGGTTCAGTTGGGTTGAGGGACAAGTTAATTGGGATGTAAGTTTGAATGGAGAAAAAATGGAGGTGAAGTGCTTTAGATATCTGGGAGTGGACCATGTAGCGGATTGAACCATGGAAGTGGAAGTGAGTCACAGGGTGGGGCAGGGAGCCAAGGTTCTGGGAGCGTTGAAAAATGTGCGGAAGGCTAGAACGTTATCTTGGAGAGCAAGAATGGGTATGTTTGAAGGAATAGTGGTTCCAACAATGTTATATGGTTGCGATGCATGGGCTGTAGATAGGGTTGTTTGTAGGAGGGTGCATGTGTTGGAAATGAAATGTTTGAGGACAATATATGGTGTGAGATGGTTTGATCGAGTAAGTAATGAAATGGTAAGAGAGATGTGTGGTAATAAAAAGAGTGTGGTTGAGAGAGCAGAAGAGGGTGTGTTGAAATGGTTTGGACACATGGAGAGAATGAGTGAGGAAAGATTGAGAAAGAGGATATATATGTCAGAGGTGGAGGGAGGAAGGAGAAGCAGACCAATTAGAGGTGGAAGGATGGAGTGAAAAGGATTTTCAGCAATCTGGGCCTGAACATACAGGAGGGTGAAAGGTATGCAAGAAATAGAGTGAATTGGAACAATGTTGTATACTGGGGTCAACATGCTGTCAGTGGATTGAACCAGGGCATGTGAAGCATCTTGGGTAAACCATGGAAAGTTTTGTGGGGCCTGGATGTGGAAAGGAAGCTGTGGTTTCAGTGCATTACATATGACACCTAGAGACTGAGTGTGAACAGATGTGGCCTTTTGTCTGATCTTGGCGCTGCCTTGCTGTTGGGGGAAGGGGACTGCTATTTCGTGTGTGACGGGGTTGCGATGGGAATGGATGAAGGCAGCAAGTATGGATATGTACATGCGTATATATGTACATGTATGTATACTTTGAAATGTATATGTATGTATATGTGTGTGTGTGGGCATTTATATATATACATGTGTATGTGGGTGGGTTGGGCCATTCCTCGTCTGTTTCCTTGTGCTTCCTCACTAACGCGTGAGACGGCAGTTAAGTATAATTGAAAAAATATTATTATTATACATAATCGCTGTTTCCCTCATCAGTGAGGTAGCACCGGGAAAAAGACAAAGAATGGCCCATCCACTTATACACATTTATGTGCACAACGCCCACATACGCACGTATACATACATATATCAGCATATACGTACACATATGCAGACATTACATGTATACACCTATGCAGACATACATACATACACATGTACATCATACTTGCTTGCCTTCCTCCATTCCTGTCACTACCCCGCCCCACAGGAAAACAGCATTGCTATCCCCTGCTTCAACAAGGTAGCGCCATGAATACAGTCAAAAAGGCCCCGTTTGTTCCCACTCAGTCTGGCTGTCATGTAATGCACCAGAACCATGTAAATCATGTGATGCAATATTTGATTAGGAAATATCATTCTTTTTGTCTATTTTTGTTTCCTATTTTTTTTAATACCCAATTGCTTCTCCTGCTTTTGAGAGGCAGCGTTTGGATCAAAGAGAAAATGGCCTCACATGCACATCTCCACTTAAGCTGTCACGTGTTGTGTATTGAAAAAAGAGCCTGACTTCCGCAGTCAGGCCTTCCAGGCTATTTCATGGTCAATCTTGACCGCTTTATATACCCTTGCTTGTCAACCTCCCCCACCCTCCTCCTCGTCCTCCCCCTATTCCTGTTCCTATTCCTCCTCTTTCTCCTATTCCTCGTCCGCTTCCTCCTATTCCTCCTCCTCTTCCTTCTCCTCACTCCTCCTCCTCCTTCCTTCTCTTCCTCCTCCTCCTCCTCCTCCTATTCTTTCTATTGCTCCTCCTATTACTCCTCATCCTATTCCTCCTCCCATACCACAGCAGTCCTTTTGATTCTAACCCATTCATGCTTCACACCCTTCTGAATGTTCATCCCCTATTATCCCAAAGGCTTTTCACTCCATCCTTCTCTCTCTCTCTCTCTCTCTCTCTCTCTCTCTCTCTCTCTCTCTCTCTCTCTCTCTCTCTCTCTCTCTCTCTCTCTCTCCCCCCCCCCCCTTCCCACCACTTCTGATACATAGGTCCTCTTAAGTCTATCCCTCCTTTAGTCCTCTTCTCTATACATGTCCAGCCCATTTCAATGCATCCTTGTATCTCTCTCAACTAAACTGCAGAAAACCACACCTCTGTCATTCTTTTTCATCCCGCCACATGTTCTTGTGAGTGTTTCATTTCCAGAGTGTCCTCTCTCCTTTCTTTTATGAACAAGTCCCAAGACTGACAGCTATTGAATAGAAGTACAAAGGAGTTTAAACAGCAATTGACCAGTGAGTCCTTTCAAGGCAGTTTGTGTAAGTGGAAGATATCAGAAACATAGAGATCAATGTGTTAAGAGTAGAAAAGCAGAACAGACAGGTGCAAAATGTACCACTTATTTGTATTAGAATTCCATTACCACATGTGAGCCAAGTCCATTAATATATCTTTGTCTGCGTAGTTGCAGAGGTTCAGTTTCTGCTATAGCTTTATTTCCCATCTAGCTGTCATCTACAAATTTTGATGTCTTATAACACAACTCACTGTGTCTTATAACACACCTTACAGTTTCATTAATAAGTATGACAAGCTGTAACTGAACTCTGCTTGCTCAAAGTCACTCCTTCAGTGAAAAGTCATCTTTGATGAGGGTCACTGGGATTGCTGTCTTATCAGAGAACTTCTCACTCCAAAAGAGTCAACATTTTCTTGCTACTGGAACTAAAGCAGCCTTAGGTTGCAGGAGCATTTGGAAGGTTCTGGATAATGCCAGGACTCTCTCTTAGAATCATGGGGTTATTATAAATAGATAAAGAAATATGAGAGAGATGACTGGTCTGAAGATTGATCCCTGCAACGTACTTGTTTTATTTATCTATTCTGAGGCTTGATTATAGTCACAACTCATTTTATGGCCAGTTTTCTAACCTCTGATGTAAACTTCTCTATACCACAAGACATAATATGCCAACTTTCTCTAAAGTGGGAATGTATCAAAATGCTTCATGAAAAACTAAATGATTTCATCATATGCTTTACTCTTTTCATACATGTTCATTGTCATAAAAGAAATCCAGCAGATTTGTCAAACTAAGAGAAATCAGGGAGATTTGTCAAACATGAATGATTTCATCAAAAGCCATGCTGCAAATCTTTGATTAAATGATAATCAGTAAATGATGTACAACCTTGCCTTAAATTAGGGTTTCCATAAGTTTATTTGCCTAAGACATGAACTCTTAAATTGTGCAACTCTTCATGTTTTGCATGAAGATGTAATTTTATTTCCCTAACAGAATATTTGTATATTGTGTTATTGAAGGAAATACCCCAAAAAGTAGCATTTTTCCCCTGAACTGATGTTGAGTGGATGGGGGAGGGGCCTGGCTAGTGGTATGGTTGCTTCCTGTTCATATATGAATAGTTTTGTTTTACACACACACACACATACACTGACACCTAAACACTTTGCAGTATCGTTTTTTACAGGTGGAGTAGCACTTTACTCGTCCCATCCATATCATTTATATTTATATTTACTTATATGTTTTTAAAGGTTGTACAATTAGTGGTTGGATACAAGGTCATGTTATTTAAGAATAAAAAGGGAAGTGCATGGTGGATAAATTAGATTAGAAGTATTGTGCAAGAGAAGAAGAGGGCATATGGTAGATTGCTCAGAAGGAATACAGTAGTGGTAGTTGAGCAAAGGAGGAAGGAAGAATATAAGATGTGTAAGTGGAATGTTAAGAAGCAGTTAGAGGAAATCAAAGAAAGAGTAGATGAAGATTTTGGAAGAGTTGTTTGAGAAGTTTAAGGATAATAAATTTTTCTTGAAGGAGATGAAAAAGGTGGCATTAAAAGTGGAAATGTTAATTTGGGAAGTAATTACAGAAGGGGAGTTGTTGAATCAAAAGGAGGAAGTGAAAGGAAGATGGAAAGAATGTTTTGAAGAACTGATGAATGTGGATAAGGTAGCAACAGTTGCATGCATAGGTTTCGAGGATGGAAGGAAAAGGACGTGAGTGCCGAGGTCTATAGCAGGAAGGGAGGTAAAAAGGATGCTAATGAGATTGAAGGTAGGAAGGCAC
The DNA here is from genome assembly GCF_036320965.1 of Panulirus ornatus. Taxonomy (NCBI): domain Eukaryota; kingdom Metazoa; phylum Arthropoda; class Malacostraca; order Decapoda; family Palinuridae; genus Panulirus; species Panulirus ornatus. The sequence continues at coordinate 101,476,251 of NC_092225.1, read as the reverse complement.
CAAGAGTGGATAGGATTATGGCTGGAATGCTTAAGTATGGAGGAGAAAGTGTGATAGATGGGATACATTTGATATGTTAATTAAAATGGAAACAGAAGGTTGTGCCTGAGGATTGAGGAGTGAGGAGTGAGTTATTTTTGGTTGTTTATTCAAAGGAAAGGTGTTAATGATGTATGTAGCAATAATAAGGGAATAAATCTGTTAAGTATACCAGGAAAAGTGTGTGCAAGAATGTTGATTGATAGAGTGATGGAAGTGACTGAATGCAGAATAAGTGAGGAGGAAAAGGGTTGTAGGAAAGTTAAGGTATGTGTGGATCAGATTTTTTGGTGAAAATTGACCGGGATAAAGTTAAGAAAGTTAAGAAGGTGTGTGTAGCTTTTATAGATCTGGAAAAATTGTATGCTAGAGTAAAGTGGAGTGCCTTACAGGATTTGCTAAGGATATGAGGGGTGGGAGGACTACTTGTACAGATGCTCCCAACCTTCGATGGTTTGATTTAAGATTTTTTACTTTACGATGGTGCGATATTCAACACTTTATTATAAAATAGGCTCTGTGTTGGATGCTTTTGTCCAACTGTAGGCAACTGTAAGTGTTCTGAGAATGTTTAAGGTAGGCCAAGCCAAGCTATGATGTTTGGTAGGTTAGATGTACAGTATTAAGTGTATTAAATGAATTTTCAACTTAGGATTTCTCGGAATATAACCCCATTTTCTGTTTCCCATTTTAGAAAGTTAAAAATACAAGGAGGGGAGGATTTCTGGCCCCCCGCTCCCGTCCCCTCAAGTTGCCTTCTACGACACACGAGGAATGCGTGGGAAGTATTCTTTCACCCCTATCCCCAGGGATAACATACTTATATTATTGCATGACAGCTAGAGACTGAGTGTGAATGAATGGGGCCTTTGTTGTCTTTTCCTAGTGCTACCTCGCACACATGAGGGGGAAGGGGGATGGTATTCCATGTGTGGCGAGGTGGCGATGGGAATGAATAAAGGCAGACAGTGTGAATTGTGTGCATGGTTATATATGTATGTGTCTCTGTGTGTATATATATGTGTACATTGAGATGTATAGGTATGTATATTTGCGTGTGTGGACGTGCATGTATATACATTGTGTATGGGGGTGGGTTGGGCCATTTCTTTCGTCTGTTTCCTTGCGCTACCTCGCAAACGCGACAAAGCAAAATAATATATTAAAAAAATAACCCCATTTTAGGTCAAGGAGCAACTGTATAGTATGTAAGCAAAAGCGTGTGTAAGAGTGGATGGAGAGTTGAGTGAAAGTTTTGGTACGTATGGGTGTGAGGCAGGGCTGTGTGATGTCACCGTGTCTTTTTAAAATTTATATGGATGAAGTAATCAGAGAGGTGAAAGCAAAACTAGGGAAAGGGTTGCAGAGTTGGAGTGTGGTGGTGAGTAATGGTTGCTAGTGACAAGTCTGTTTGTGAATGACACTTCGTTGTTTGCTGAGAATGAAGAGAAGTTGCAAAAGTTGAGTGTGTTCTATGATGTGTTTAATCCTAGGAAATTGAAGGGAAATGTGATTGAAAGTTAAGTATTGGTGTTTGAAAGGAGACATAGTGAAAGTATAGATTTTGCAAAATGCTATAGAGTGAAAGAAGAAATTGTACTAAACTGTGTTTAGATATAGGGGAGAAAGACAAAGAGATGAAAAAATTTAAGTATTTAGGAGCCATCTTAGGTAAGTTTGGTGAAATGGAATGAGATAAAGGGGAGAACAGTTCAGGGAAGAAGTCATTAGGTCTATTGATAGAATAGTGAAGGGTGTATGTATTGGTATGGAAGTGAAGAAAGGATTAAGGGGCAGCATGTTCCTCCTGACCCTGACCTATATAGCAAAATATGAACATGGAATTAAGTCACAGGGTCAAGAATCCAGGCTGTGGAAATTAGTTATTTGCGGGAAGCATGTGGTGTTCAGCTAAGAAGCAGCTTTGGAGTTCACTAGTTATGGAGACTCTATTGCCTTGTTCACTCCCTTGAGGGAGCTCCAGTTGGAAGAGGCATCAGAGATATAGATAGATAGATAGATAGGTTTGGGCATGTGGAAAAAATGCAAGATAAGGAGTTTACAAAGAGGATTTTTGATAGTAAAGTTAAAGGGATGTCTGGAGGGTTGTCTGATCATTATCTTGTGGAGGCGAAGGTGAAGATTTGTATGGGTTTTCAAAAAAAAGAGAGAATGTTGGGGCGAAGAGGGTGGTGAGAGTAAGTGAGCTTGGGAAGGAGACTTCTGTGAGGAAGTACCTGGAGAGACTGAGTACAGAGTGGAAAAAGGTGAGAACAAAGGAGGTAAGGTGAGTGGGGGAGGAATGGGATGTATTTAGGGAAGCAGTGATGGCTTGGGCAGAAGATGCTTGTGGCATGAGAAGCATGGGAGGTGGGTTGATTAGAAAGGGTGGTGAGTGGTGGGATGAAGAAGTAAGATTATTAGTGAAAGAGAAGAGAGGCATTTGGACGATTTTTGCAGGGAAAAAATGCAAATGAGTGGGAGATGTATAAAAGAAAGAGACAGGAGGTCAAGAGAAAGGTGCAAGAGGTGAAAAAAAGGGCTAATGAGAGTTGGGGTGAGAGATTGTCATTAAATTTTAGGGGGAATAAAAAGATTTTCTGGAAGGAGGTAAATAAAGTGCGTAAGACAAGGGAGCAAATGGGAACTTCCGTGAAGGGGGCTAATGGGGAGGTGATAACAAGTAGTGGTGATGTGAGGAGATGGAGTGAGTATTTTTAAGGTTTGTTGAATGTGTTTGATGATAGAGTGGCAGATATAGGGTGTTTTGGTCGTGGTGGTGTGCAAAGTGAGAGGGTTAGGGAAAATGGTTTGGTAAACAGAGAAGAGATAGTAAAAGTGTTGCGGAAGATGAAAGCCGGCAAGGCAGCAGGTTTGGATGGTATTGCAGTGGAATTTATTAAAAAAGGGGGTGACTGTATTATTGACTGGTTGGTAAGGTTATTTAATGTATGTATGACTCATGGTGAGGTGCCTGAGGATTGGCGGAATGCGTGCATAGTGCCATTGTACAAAGGCAAAGGGGATAAGAGTGAGTGCTCAAATTACAGAGGTATGAAGTCTGTTGGGGATGAGAGAGCTTGGGAAGTGAGTCAGTTGTTGTTCGCTGATGATACAGCGCTGGTGGCTGATTCATGTGAGAAACTGCAGAAGCTGGTGACTGAGTTTGGTAAAGTGTGTGAAAGAAGAAAGTTAAGAGTAAATGTGAATAAGAGCAAGGTTATTAGGTACAGTAGGGTTGAGGGTCAAGTCAATTGGGAGATGAGTTTGAATGGAGAAAAACTGGAGGAAGTGAAGTGTTTTACATATCTGGGAGTGGATCTGGCAGCGGATGGAACCATGGAAGCGGAAGTGGATCATAGGGTGGAGGAGGGGGCGAAAATTCTGGGAGCCTTGAAGAATGTGTGGAAGTCGAGAACATTATCTCGGAAAGCAAAAATGGGTATGTTTGAAGGAATAGTGGTTCCAACAATGTTGTATGGTTGCGAGGCGTGGGCTATGGATAGAGTTGTGCGCAGGAGGATGGATGTGCTGGAAATGAGATGTTTGAGGACAATGTGTGGTGTGAGGTGGTTTGATCGAGTAAGTAACGTAAGGGTAAGAGAGATGTGTGGAAATAAAAAGAGCGTGGTTAAGAGAGCAGAAGAGGGTGTTTTGAAGTTGTTCGGGCACATGGAGAGAATGAGTGAGGAAAGATTGACCAAGAGAATATATGTGTCGGAGGTGGAGGGAACGAGGAGAAGAGGGAGACCAAATTGGAGGTGGAAAGATGGAGTGAAAAAGATTTTGTGTGATCGGGGCCTGAACATGCAGGAGGGTGAAAGGAGGGCAAGGAATAGAGTGAATTGGAGCGATGTGGTATACCGGGGTTGACGTGCTGTCAGTGGATTGAATCAAGGCATGTGAAGCGTCTGGGGTAAACCATGGAAAGCTGTGTAGGTATGTATATTTGCGTGTGTGGACGTATGTATATACATGTGTATGGGGGTGGGTTGGGCCATTTCTTTCGTCTGTTTCCTTGCGCTACCTCGCAAACGCAGGATACAGCAGCAAAAAAAAAAAAAAAAAAAAAAAAAAAAAAAAGTTTGTTGAGTATTCCTGGTAAATTATATGGGAGGGTATTGATTGAGAGGGTGAAGGCATGTACAGAGCATCAGATTGGGGAAGAGCAGTGTGGTTTCAGAAGTGATAGAGGATGTATGGATCAGGTGTTTGCTTTGAAGAATGTATGTGAGAAATACTTAGAAAAGCAAATATGGATTTGTATGTAGCATTTATGGATGTGGAGAAGGCATATGATAGAGTTGATAGAGGTGCTATGTGGAAGGTATTAAGAATATATGGTGTGGGAGGCAAGTTGTTAGAAGCAGTGAAGAGTTTTTCTCGAGGATGTAAGGCATGTTTACGTGTAGGAAGAGAGGAAAGTGATTGGTTCTCAGTGAATGTAAATTTGTGGCAGGGGTGTGTGATGTCTCCATGGTTGTTTAATTTGTTTATGGATGGGGTTGTTAGGGAGGTGAATGCAAGAGTTTTGGAAAGAGGGGCAAGTATGAAGTCTGTTGGGGATGAGAGAGCTTGGAAAGTGAGTCGGTTGTTGTTCGCTGATGATACAGCGCTGGTGGCTGATTCATGTGAGAAACTGCAGAAGCTGGTGACTGAGTTTGGTAAAGTGTGTGAAAGAAGAAATTTAAGAGTAAATGTGAATAAGAGCAAGGTTATTAGGTACAGTAGGGTTGAGGGTCAAGTCAATTGGGAGGTAAGTTTGAATGGAGAAAAACTGGAGCAAGTAAAGTGTTTTAGATATCTGGGAGTGGATCTGGCAGCGGATGGAACCATGGAAGTGGAAGTAAATCATAGGGTGGGGGAGGGGGCGAAAATCCTGGGAGCCTTGAAGAATGTGTGGAAGTCGAGAACATTATCTCGGAAAGCAAAAATGGGTATGTTTGAAGGAATAGTGGTTCCAACAATGTTGTATGGTTGTGAGGCGTGGGCTATGGATAGAGTTGTGCGCAGGAGGGTGGATGTGGTGGAAATGAGATGTTTGAGGAAAGTGTGTGGTGTGAGGTGGTTTGATCAAGTAAGTAATGTAAGGGTAAGAGAGATGTGTGGAAATAAAAAGAGTGTGGTTGAGAGAGCAGAAGAGGGTGTTTTGAAATGGTTTGGTCACATGGAGAGAATGAGTGAGGAAAGATTGACCAAGAGGATATATGTGTCGGAGGTGGAGGGAACGAGGAGAAGTGGGAAACCAAATTGGAGGTGGAAAGATGGAGTGAAAAAGATTTTGAGTGATTGGTGCCTGAACATGCAGGAGGGTGAAAGGCGGGCAAGGAATAGAGTGAATTGGATCGATGTGGTATACCGGGGTCGACGTGCTGTCAGTGGATTGAATCAGGGCATGTGAAGCATCTGAGGTAAACCATGTAAAGTTCTGTGGGTCCTGGATGTGGTAAGGGAGCTGTGGTTTCTGACATTATTGCATGACAGCTAGAGACTGAGTGTGAGTGAATGGGGCCTTTGTTGTCTTTTCCTGGCGCTGCCTTGCGCACATGAGGGGGGAGGGGGATGTTATTCTGTGTTGTGTATATATATGTGTACGTTGGGATGTGTGGGTGTGTATGTTTGCGTGTGTGGACGTGTGTGTGTGTGCATGTGTGTGGAAGTTGGTTGGGCCACTTCTTTCGTCTGTTTCCTTGCACTGCCTCGCAGGCGCGGGAGACAGTGACAAAGCAAAATGATAATGATAATAAAAAGTTAAAGGGGTTGGTGTGAGAGGAAGACCACCTGTAACTTGGGGAAATAGAGTGGAAGAGTACTGAAGGGAGAGAAATGGGAGAAAAAAGCATGGAATGATGTGTGCGAGGGTAGCATATCAGGACAGGGATAAGTGGAGACTTTTGCCATGGCCACCCCCTTGATGCAAGTACCTAATGGGAATCGGCATCGAGATATAGGTGGCTAGCGTATCCTTTTTTTATGAGTAAGAATGGTGAACAGCTTATGGAGCTGTGTACTGAAAAAGGATTGGTGATTGGGAATGCTTGGCTTGAAAAGAGGGACACAAGCATGCATGGGTAATTTGAAATGATAAAAGGGGCATTATTGGATTATGTACTAAATGTTAGGTGTGCAAAAGAGACTCTGGGATGTAGAATGTGTTGAGAGGGGCAGGTGGAGGGGTATCTGATAATTATCTTGCAGAGGCAGGGGTGAAAATTTATATAGATATTCAGAAAACACAAAATTATTTGAGTGAGAAGAGAGCGGTGAAAATAAGTGAGCTTAACAAATGAATATTTTTTTTTTCAAAATAAAAAAACAAATAAATGTGTTATTTAATATATGTATGACTCATAGTGAGGTGCCTGAGGATTGGCGGAATGCGTGCATAGTGCCATTGTACAAAGGCAAAGGGGATAAGAGTGAGTGCTCAAATTACAGAGGTATAAGTTTGTTGAGTATTCCTGGTAAATTATATGGGAGGGTATTGATTGAGAGGGTGAAGGCATGTACAGAGCATCAGATTGGGGAAGAGCAGTGTGGTTTCAGAAGTGGTAGAGGATGTGTGGATCAGGTATTTGCTTTGAAGAATGTATGTGAGAAGTACTTCGAAAAGCAAATGGATTTGTATGTAGCATTTATGGATCTGGAGAAGGCATATGATAGAGTTGATAGAGATGCTCTGTGGAAGGTATTAAGAATATATGGTGTTGGAGGCAAGTTGTTAGAAGCAGTGAAAAGTTTTTATCGAGGATGTAAGGCATGTGTACGTGTAGGAAGAGAGGAAAGTGATTGGTTCTCAGTGGTGTGTGATGTCTCCATGGTTGTTTAATTTGTTTATGGATGGGGTTGTTAGGGAGGTGAATGCAAGAGTTTTGGAAAGAGGGGCAAGTATGAAGTCTGTTGTGGATGAGAGAGCTTGGGAAGTGAGTCAGTTGTTGTTCGCTGATGATACAGCGCTGGTGGCTGATTCATGTTTGAAACTGCAGAAGCTGGTGACTGAGTTTGGTAAAGTGTGTGAAAGAAGAAAGTTAAGAGTAAATGTGAATAAGAGCAAGGTAATTAGGTACAGTAGGGTTGAGGGTCAAGTCAATTGGGAGGTAAGTTTGAATGGAGAAAAACTGGAGGAAGTAAAGTGTTTTAGATATCTGGGAGTGGATCTGGCAGCGGATGGAACCATGGAAGCGGAAGTGGATCATAGGGTGGGGGAGGGGGCGAAAATCCTGGGAACCTTGAAAAATGTGTGGAAGTCGAGAACATTATCTCGGAAAGCAAAAATGGGTATGTTTGAAGGAATAGTGGTTCCAACAATGTTGTATGGTTGCGAGGCGTGGGCTATGGATAGAGTTGTGCGCAGGAGGATGGATGTGCTGGAAATGAGATGTTTGAGGAAAGTGTGTGGTGTGAGGTGGTTTGATCGAGTAAGTAATGTAAGGTAAGAGAGATGTGTGGAAATAAAAAGAGCATGGTTGAGAGAGCAGAAGAGGGTGTTTTGAAATGGTTTGGGCACATGGAGAGAATGAGTGAGGAAAGCTTGACCAAGAGGATATATGTGTCGGAGGTGGAGGGAACGAGGAGAAGTAGGAGACCAAATTGGAGGTGGAAAGATGGAGTGAAAAAGATTTTGTGTGATCAGGGCCTGAACATGCAGGAGGGTGAAAGGAGGGCAAGGAATAGAGTGAATTGGATCGATGTGGTATACCGGGGTTGACGTGCTGTCAGTGGATTGAATCAGGGCATGTGAAGCGTCTGGGGTAAACCATGGAAAGCTGTGTAGGTATGTATATTTGCGTGTGTGGACGTATGTATATACACGTGTATGGGGGTGGGTTGGGCCATTTCTTTCGTCTGTTTCCTTGTGCTACCTCGCAAACGCGGGAGACAGCAAAAAAAAAAAATGTGTTTGAAGAAATACCTGGAGAGATTGGGGAATGAATAGCAAAAGGTAAGAGTAAACAAAGCAAGGGAAGTGGTTGGGGGAAAGGGATATGTTCTGGGAAAGTGTTGGCATGTGTGAGGGAAGTGTGTCACATGCAAAAATGGGAAGTGGTTAGGTGAGAAAGGGAAGTAAATGGTGGGATTATGAAGTAAAGTTGCTAATGAAAGAGGAAAGAGAGGTCTATGGACACTACTTACTGGGAAGGAGGACAGTTGGTGGAAAAAGTACAGAAGATGGCCAGAGGTGAAGGGGAAGGTGCAGGGGTTGAAAGAGATGGCAAATGAGAATCAGGGTGATCAAGTATCAGTAAACTTCAGGGAGAATAGGATGTTTTGGAAGGAGGTTAAAAGTGTGAGAAAAACAAGAGTACAAATGGGAACTTGAAGTGAAGGGAACAACTGGGTAAGTGAATACAGGTAGTGATGAGCTGAGATAGGATAAGTATTTTGAGGGATTGTTGAATATTTTTGATGATTAGGTGGCAGATGTATGGTGTTGACAAAGTGAGAGAGTCTTGGGAAATGATCTAGTGAAGAAAGTGGTGGTGAAAACCTTAAGATGAAAGATAGCAAAGCATTTGAAGTGGATGGTATTGGATTTGAATTTCATATGGGGATGACTGTAGTAGTATGAAAGATGGGGATGACTGTGCTATTGTTTGGTTAGTTAGGACTTTTAATGTATAGATCATAGTGAAGTGTCTGAGGATTGGCAGAATGCATGTATAGTGCCATTGTATAAAGGCATTAGGGACGAAAATGAGTGCATTAGTTTTTTATTGTAACTGGTGAGCTATATGGGAGAATGGTGATTGAGATGATGAAGGCATGTACGTAGCATTTATGGAATTGGAGAAAGCATATGAAAGGGTTGATAGAGATTCCTTGTGGAAGGTCGTATGAATGTATGATGTAGAGGAAAGCAACTAGAAGCAGTGCTTGTGTATGATTAGGTAGAGAGGGGAGTGAGTGGTTCCAGGTGAAGGGCTGGTCTGTGGCAGACGTGTTTGATGTCACCATGGCTGTTTGATTAGTTTATGATTGGGGTGGTGAGGAAGGAAAAAGTAAGTCTTGGTGAGAAGGACGAGTTAGGAGTCTGTAAGGGATGACAGGGCCTGAGAAGGGAATCACTTACTTTTTGCTGATGACACAGCACCTCTGGCAGAAGTGGCAAACTACAGAAGTTGGTGTCTGAATTTGGAAGAATGTGTGAAAGGAGAAAGTTGAAAGTAAATTTGGATAAAAGCAAGGTTATTACATTCAGCAGAGGTGACGGAAATGTTAGCTTGGGTGTGAGTTGTAAGGAAAAGGTTTAGAGCAAGTGAAGTGGTTTTAGATATCTCAGAGTGGACATGGCAGTGAATAGAATTGTGGAAGTAGAAGTGAGTTGTAGGATTGGTGATGGGGCAAAGATTCTGGGAGCATTCAGGAATGTGTGGAAAGAGAGGTCATTATCTGTGAGGATGAAAACAGATATGTTTGAAGGTAAAGTAGTCCCAATAATGTTATAAGGAGCAAGGCAGGGGCTATAAATGAGTATGTGCAGAAGTGGGTGGAAGTTATGGAAATTTAATGTTTGAGGCGGTTTGATTGACTAATGATATTGTAAAAGAGCTATAGTAATAAGAAGTGTGTGGTCAGAGAGCTGAAGAGAGTGTGCGGAAACAGTTTAGACATATGGAGAGAATGAGCGAGGAGAGCTTGACAGAGAATATATGTGTCAGAAGTGGAGGGGACAAGGGGATGGGGAAACCAAATTGGCGATGGAAGGAATGATTGAAAAGCATTTTCAGTGCTCCAGGCCTGAACATGCAGGAGGGTGAAGGGTATACACTGGATAGAGTGGTATGAGCTGTCAGTGGACTGAACTAAGGCATATAAAGCAGCTGGGGGAAACCACAGAAAGGTCTTTAGGGCCTAATGATTATAGATGAGGCCATGGTTTTGATGCATTACACATGACAGTTAGAGAATGAATATGAGCAAATGAAGTCTTTCTTTGTTCCCAGCGCTATCTCGCCAACATGGGAACCTGTGAAGATGTATGAAAATTGAATTTGTATATACCTACTAATGAAGGTACAAAGGTTATAGTAAGAGGGGAAGGTGAAAAAAGAAAGAGAGTCCTACAGTTTCTTTGATTGAGGGAAGGAGGAGGCACTGTATCATAATAGTCATTCCTCATGTAGCTGGTCTCCACACTAAAACTATAGGAAGCAGCAGTATAAGTTTTTTAATTCTTATACACAAAGTTTTTTTTAAGATTTTTGTGTCATGCTGCCTTTTAAGTTTCTTTTGTGCTTTCTCCTTTCACACACTCCCAAACTCATCTATGAGCATCTGCAGTTTTTGTTTGGAGCCTTCCACGAGAATCATGGTATCCAGCAGCAGCTGGTTCACCTCCTTTACCCCAGACTTCAACACCCACATGCCATAGACCTGCAACTCTGTAAGACAACTTACATCCACATACGTCACTACCCTTTCCATAGAGATTAAACAACCCTTGTGACAGATCTTCAATGCATACCTACTTTCACTAGAAATCACTCACCCTTCTTTCCTGCACATCCCTTGCTCTCATGATAAAAGAGTATTCATAACAATTATTAGCTTTCTGTTTGCCCCATTCATTGTATATGTAGCACCCTCTACTTCGCATTATCTCTCAGCCCTATCTTAACTTTCTCCTTATCCATAAATGTCATGTATAGTTCATGCTCTTTTGCCAATATCTCTCTCCACTGCTGTTTTGATCCATAAGGAATGAGCTATCTCCTCCATACTTAGGGACTTAGGACCCTCTAATGCCCTGAGTGGTGGGATAGTCGCAACTTCCCTACCCCTTCCTAACTACTAACATTTGGTGGTGGTAGCATGCTTCTTTGGGCCCAGCTTTAACCAGAGTCCACCACCTTGATGACATCACTAGTCCAATCACTTTCAGTGACTAATCTGCCTGGCATTGTAGAATTCCACTGGATCACACATAACTGGCCATATTCAACCAATCTTATTTTTTCCCCTGCTTTTGATGGATTAACATAATAGGAATTGACCAAAACCCATTTATTGTAGACCCCAGAATTTTTTATGATGGTTTGGGTTGATGCATCGAATCAAGGATGAGTCGACCATTCTTTGAAAGGTCATCATATAAGTATGGGCCCTTGAATAGAGGAACAAGTCCATCTGTCTATCTACATCTCTGATGCCTGTTCCAATTGAAACTCCCTCAAAGGGGTGGCCATGGGAACAGGGTCTCCATTACTAAAGAACTTCAGTGCTGCTTCTTAACCTTTAATGCTTCATCTTTAAAGGCTGCTGGCAGTGGGCAAGTGTAGTGCAGTGTTTGCAGAGGCTCCTACCTAATATTCCTATTGACCACTACTATCTAATGCTCCTACCTACAACTTCTCTGTAATTTTACTACCTAATGCTCTTGCCTAAATCATCTTACCTACTACTTCTATCTGCTGCCTACTATGAGGCAAAGTATGCCTGACGTCACCAGCTTGGCGGAAGGGATGCCCAAAGGGTTGTGCTGTGCCATCTCTCGCCAGCTGTACAGAGGAACAAGTCCTTTCATATTAACCAAAAGGAACTGCTCCTTCCATGGTTTATATAGTTTTTATAGTCCCAGAGTATCCAGAGCCCAGGTAAAGAACTTTTATTTCTAATAGAAACTACTGAGGCTGTTGCCTGTTTATTGAACACAGGATCATGCAAATCTCTTAATCTTAAAGTTGAAACTAATCCTTGGCAAGGTCCAGAGACCTTTATTCTAAGCTTCACTTCTGCAAGGTCTCAGCAGGCATCATGTTGGAGTTGAACACATTACCAATGTAATTGTCTTTAGGTATGAATTCTTTTAAGTGGATTCTTTCCTTAGGATTCACACCCCAATTGTATATCTGTGCCATTAAGTTATGTATATTTCTCGAGTTTTTGACTTGTGGTAAGTTTTGACAGATGCTTTGTGCTTGGGATTATTGCTACCAGATGTCTCTTTCTTCCTTTAATCTTGTGGAAAATGTTCTTCAAAGACTAATTAATAGTAGATAGGATTTTATTAACAGTACCATATTTTTTAGTTGAATCCATAAGGATTCTTTCTCAATTACTAAGCCTTTTTGTAGGAACTCAGCCAGAAATCTCTTGTTGATGACACCTGTATATGTGTTTTTCCTCCTACACTTTATAGGCACAGATTTGGAGAATGCTTGCCAGATGACCATCTCATTACTTTCATCCTGAGACTCAAGACATACTTGGAAAGCTTTCAATTCATCCTTGAAGAATTTGGTCACTCAAACATGACAGAAGCTCCATCCATTTATGGGGCTAAATACAGAAGGCCAGTGAAAGGCAAGGGTGCCTTTCACTGGCCCTCAGTATTAACTTACAGGGCCCAATTTAGGGCTGACTTTTCTAGCCTTCATTTTGAGGAGACTGTTTGCATTGTCACTTAAGTCCTCATGTGATCTTTCAAGGTTCTTATACATATTTGTCCAAATGTTTGTTTGTGACAAGTGCTCAACATCTTATGAAGAGCATTTTACTAATTAGATGAAAATGCCGTCTGGATTTACTATGTCCTTAATCATTTTATTCCAATCATTCACCATTCTTATACCATAAAAGCACTTCCCTACATTTTTTTAACAAGTTTCTTGCCTAATATCATGTCACATCATATTTGGTTGTTGTATCTCAGCATCCATCAAAGAACCCTTTACTGTCTATGTCATTGTTTTTAAAACTTGAAATTTGTTATTAGGGCACCCCTCAACATTTTCTCTTCCAAGAAGGGCAAAGGTAAAACCTCTAGCTTTTCCCCTGTAACTCAGCTCTTTTAATTCTGGTGCCAACTTTGTTGCCTTGCTCTGGACTTTTTCTATTATCTCTTTTGTGGGTCTTCATGTGTGGCCAGACTTGAGAAGCATAAACTTAGCAGAGTGTAAGCTAGTAACAGTTTACTGAATACTTCACTATCCTAATCTTTCAGAGTTATTCTAATATTTATTAGCTGTTATTTTGTATCCATAACTATTGTAATGTTACTCTCTTGCAGCAGGTTAAGGATGATGTAAATCCAAAATCCTTTTCACATACAATCCTGAAGTTTGTTTCCTCTTTGTGTTTGAATGTCATGGTATATTTTTTTCTTTCATAATTGATTGCCATTTCCCAGATTAGTGAGATAGCACCGGGAAACAGATAAAGAAAGGCCACATCCTCACAAATACACACATTTATTACATATTCATTATACTTAATTCACTGTTTTCTGCATCAACAAGGTAGCGCCAGAAAACAAAGAGTGGCCCATCCACTCTTATATACATATGTTTACATACACGCCAGTACATATAGATATTTATTTTATTTTTATTATACTTTGTCGCTGTCTCCCGCGTTTGCGAGGTAGCGCAAGGAAACAGACAAAAGAAATGGCCCAACCCCCCCCCCATACACATGTATATACATACGTCCACACTCGCAAATATACATACCTACACAGCTTTCCATGGTTTACCCCAGACGCTTCACATGCCTTGATTCAATCCACTGACAGCACGTCAACCCCGATATACCACATCGCTCCAATTCACTCTATTCCTTGCCCTCCTTTCACCCTCCTGCATGTTCAGGCCCCGATCACACAAAATCTTTTTCACTCCATCTTTCCACCTCCAATTTGGTCTCCCTCTTCTCCTCGTTCCCTCCACCTCCGACACATATATCCTCTTGGTCAATCTTTCCTCACTCATTCTCTCCATGTGCCCAAACCACTTCAAAACACCCTCTTCTGCTCTCTCAACCACGCTCTTTTTATTTCCACACATCTCTCTTACCCTTACGTTACTCACTCGATCAAACCACCTCACACCACACATTGTCCTCAAACATCTCATTTCCAGCACATCCATCCTCCTGCGCACAACTCTATCCATAGCCCACGCCTCGCAACCATACAACATTGTTGGAACCACTATTCCTTCAAACATACCCATTTTTGCTTTCCGAGATAATGTTCTCGACTTCCACACATTCTTCAAGGCCCCCAGGATTTTCGCCCCCTCCCCCACCCTATGATCTACTTCCGCTTCCATGGTTCCATCCGCTGCCAGATCCACTCCCAGATATCTAAAACACTTCACTTCCTCCAGTTTTTCTCCATTCAAACTCACCTCCCAATTGACTTGACCCTCAACCCTACTGTACCTAATAACCTTGCTCTTATTCACATTTACTCTTAACTTTCTTCTTCCACACACTTTTCCAAACTCAGTCACCAGCTTCTGCAGTTTCTCACATGAATCAGCCACCAGCGCCACTCTGTGGAAGGTATTAAGAATATATGGTGTGGGAGGCAAGTTGTTAGAAGCAGTGAAAAGTTTTTATCGAGGATGTAAGGCATGTGTACGTGTAGGAAGAGAGGAAAGTGATTGGTTCTCAGTGAATGTAGGTTTGCGGCAGGGGTGTGTGATGTCTCCATGGTTGTTTAATTTGTTTATGGATGGGGTTGTTAGGGAGGTAAATGCAAGAGTCCTGGAAAGAGGGGCAAGTATGAAGTCTGTTGGGGATGAGAGAGCTTGGGAAGTGAGTCAGTTGTTGTTCGCTGATGATACAGCGCTGGTGGCTGATTCATGTGAGAAACTGCAGAAGCTGGTGACTGAGTTTGGTAAAGTGTGTGGAAGAAGAAAGTTAAGAGTAAATGTGAATAAGAGCAAGGTTATTAGGTACAGTAGGGTTGAGGGTCAAGTCAATTGGGAGGTGAGTTTGAATGGAGAAAAACTGGAGGAAGTGAAGTGTTTTAGATATCTGGGAGTGGATCTGTCAGCGGATGGAATCATGGAAGCGGAAGTGGATCATAGGGTGGGGGAGGGGGCGAAAATTTTGGGAGCCTTGAAAAATGTGTGGAAGTCGAGAACATTATCTCGGAAAGCAAAAATGGGTATGTTTGAAGGAATAGTGGTTCCAACAATGTTGTATGGTTGCGAGGCGTGGGCTATGGATAGAGTTGTGCGCAGGAGGATGGACGTGCTGGAAATGAGATGTTTGAGGAAAATGTGTGGTGTGAGGTGGTTTGATCGAGTAAGTAACGTAAGGGTAAGAGAGATGTGTGGAAATAAAAAGAGCGTGGTTGAGAGAGCAGAAGAGAGTGTTTTGAAATGGTTTGGGCACATGGAGAGAATGAGTGAGGAAAGATTGACCAAGAGGATATATGTGTCGGAGGTGGAGGGAACGAGAAGAGGGAGACCAAATTGGAGGTGGAAAGATGGAGTGAAAAAGATTTTGTGTGATCGGGGCCTGAACATGCAGGAGGGTGAAAGGAGGGCAAGGAATAGAGTGAATTGGGGCGATGTGGTATACAGGGGTTGACGTGCTGTCAGTGGATTGAGTCGGGGCATGTGAAGCGTCTGGGGTAAACCATGGAAAGCTGTGTAGGTATGTATATTTGCGTGTGTGGACGTGTGTATGTACATGTGTATGGGGGGGGGTTGGGCCATTTCTTTCGTCTGTTTCCTTGCGCTACCTCGCAAACGCGGGAGACAGCGACAAAGTATAAAAAAAAAAAAAAAAAAAAAATGTCTGTGTATGTATGTATATGTTGATATGTATATGTACCTGTATGGGCGTTTTTTTATGTATATGTGTATATGAGTGGATGGGCCATTCTTCGTCAGTTCCTTGTGCTACCTCGCTGATGTGGAAAATGGTGATTAAGCATAATAAAAGATAATTATTGACATGTACACATATACATACATATACAGACATACATTTGTACACATGTACATATTCATACTTGCTTGCCTTCTTCCATTCCTGGCACTACCCAACCCCACAGGAAACAGCATCGCTGCACCCTGCTTCACTGAGGTACCACCAGGAAAACAGACAAAATATGCCACATTCGTTCACACTCAGTAATGCACTGAAACCACTGGTCCCTATCCACATCCAGGCCCCAGACCTTTCCACGGTTAACCCCAGACGTTTCACATGCCCTGGTTCAGTCCATTGACAGCACATTGACCTCCATATATTACATCTTTCCAGTTCACTCTGTTTTTTTGCCTCTCACCCTCTGTATGTTCAGGCCCGGATGCTCAAAATGCAAGTGGATTGGTCTGTCTTTGTTTGTTTCCTGGCACTACCTTGCTAATGCTGGAAACGTCAATCAAGTATGTGTGTGTGTATGCATTTATATATACATATATGTTTAATAGATATGTTTTTTCCAGCTTTGAAAAGAAATATTGCTGTATCAGCAAGTGAAAGTGGTAACACTCAACATCAACCTCAGCCCCAGCATCAGTTGACACAACAGCAGCATCAGCAGCAACAGCAACCACAACAACCGCAACAGCAACAACAACATCAGCAACATAGTCAGCCACAGCAGCAACAGCAGCAGTCTCAACCAGTGGTTGAACTGAGTCCTACTACTGCCTTCCCACCCGCTGCTTTATTTGGGTCTGAGACTTTCCCTCCTGCACAGCAGTCATTCCCCCCTAGTCAGTTTGGTTCATCAGCAGGAGGTGGAAGCACGGCAGCAGGCACAGGCAGCAGTCATCCACCTAGTCTGAGTACTCAGCCAGGTTCTGGATCAATGGAAGCATTTTTCCCACCTTCAGGTAAACCATTATCAGCGTGCCAGTCCTCCTCTGCTGTTTTCTCCAAGCTGTTGCCTCCTTCTCTCTCTCCTTCACCCTCCAATATTTCTTCCTCCCTGTCTCCCACACCCATCCCTCTTTCTTCTTCCCACTCACTGCTTTCCCCTGAGAAAATGCATGCTGAAAACCAGCCAGCTGGGGGCTTATGGTGGAGGGAAGTTGCTCACAGTTCATCTCCATCAAATACAAGTTTTGCACTGAAGGTTAACAGTACATGTGCTGGCACTGCTACTGGCACCACTCCTGGGAATAGAGATTCCCAGACCTGCTCAGAAGATTTGCTTAGCTTCACTGATGCTGAGGTGAATGGTAGATCCAACTTGGGAACCACTACTGCACAAATTCTGCAGATGTATGCATGTGGTCCCTCTGGGGGGCAGTCTGGTACCAGTGCATGCAATAGGATACGTCCTGAGCTATCCTTCTCCCAGTCTTCTGGAATGATACCTTCTAGACCCCAACCCTACCTTGCAAGCAGAGGAGTGAGAATGGGATCCTCCACCTTCAGCAACAATAACCTCATGGTAAATAACAATAGTTGTGATGGATGGATGGTGCAGGGGATGGCTCAGCAGTATCCCAACCTCAACCCTAGAATGGTTCCCAGAATGGCTAATAACCATCAACCTTATGTGAGTCACTTACCAGCCATGCACCCAAGTCAACCATCTGTGACAGCTGCTCAGTCCAACAATAACACTAGTATCACTAATGCTAACGGTCCAGATCTTCTCCAATTCTAGGTGCTGACTGACAAGTTTTCCATGACTTAAGCCTGTCTCTTGTACTTATATTTATGTCTGCATAGGAGAACAATACTTAACAGTAACCTCATAGATTTGCTCAAAAGATATAAAAGTTATATGAATATCAATAGCTAATGCTATTTATGAAATAAGTTTCTTATTTTCCAGTGATAGGTGATATATGATCAGCTGGCATATATATATATCATAAATTGTGTTCATTATTTTAAAACCATTGCATTAATTCAGTATTACCATAGCAATAAGAAAGTTATGACACTCATTGCAAAATATTTGCAAAAAGGGATGCCTCTTCTCTTGTTTGAAAGGCAGATTTTATTGTCCTTTTTGGCAGTTTATAGTATTATTACTCCTCTAGTTACCAATAAAAGAAGGGCCAAATGTGACAGTGTTTTCTTTCACACCTTTCTCTTCTTGGTCTACTCTAACATCTTTCTAAGTAACTAAAATTCTTACCTATCTAATATCTGTAGCCTAGTCGCCATGGTGTCTCTTAATTTGGTTCCTGTAATACTGGCAAGTTTTGCATAGGGTCCATTCCTGAGTTTCTCACTGTGGGCCCCTTTATGGCCTAGTACTTTCACTGGCCCTTCATTTATGGGTAATAATGAATTTTCTCATATTTTAGTGTGGAAAACTTTTAAACCAAGAATTCTCTTTAAGGAATCAGAAATTTTGCATTAGTTTCCATCATATTTGTCCAAACCTTAGCTAACAGTTTGCTGCCAATATCAGTAATGCATTGATGAGTATCTTAAAGTCATGTCATTTAGGTAAAGAATTCTTTTTACCTCCTTGCAAGATGAGCAATTTAGTTACATATTAATTTCTAAGCAAATTTCCACATGGGTATAAACCTTTAATGAGAGCTTTATGTTCTGTTGATACAGAATTATTCAAAAGAATTATTTTTGTGAGTAATATGAATAATTTAAATCCCAAATATTACACTTTTCATCACACTTCAGTCAGCATCCCATCAAACATTTCTCAGATCAAAACTAGTCACTTTTATACCACATCTGCCCATTGCCAGATCACACATATCTCATCAGATCATACATAAACTATTAAACATTATCCAGATACATGCAAATTAAGACCTAGCATGGGTAAATATTCTAAGGTAGTGAATTATGATGACAAATCAAGAGATATCTCTTTTACGTGCTTTTCCATTGTGGGCTAAAGCTTAGTAGTCCAAGAATTCCCTTTAAGAATTTTGAGTATCCTGGGCCTGGTTAATATAGAATTAATGTTTTCAGGTGTATTAGAATTTTGATAATATGGGCTAGGGCCTGCTGAATTAGAGTTCGTGTCCACAAGCAGTTTGTTATGAATTTTGAATACCCTGTGCTTAGTTAATAAGAATTCAGTTGACCAAGGGCTTGTTTATCCGTGATATTGCTGATTATGACTAAAGTATCCAGGGGTTAGATGATATTAAAATTTTCCATTTTTGAATATACAGGACCATTTGCTGTTGTACTATGACCAATTAGATCTAATGGAACTTGTCAAATATGTTTCTGATTGGCCAGGGCCAGGTTTATTAGAATTATGGTTTTGAAGGACTGGGTGAATAAAAATTTTGATTATTCTGAGTATAAGATGTTGATGTTTTCTTAAAATTTATAAGTGAAGCTGATATAAGTATCAGTCCAAGATTTCAACATCTTAGAAACTTAGATGATCAGAATTTAGCTAACAATGCTTGCATATTGTATGTTTACTGCACCTCTTGTTCAGGCACTGATAAATTGATACATTCTGAAGTAGTGTAGGTTGAACATGGTAGTTTTTGTTTTGCACATGTGCTTCTGCATGACTGAAAGTTTATTTCTTATATGACTGCAAATTGCTTAACTGTATTGACACAAGAAGTGGATGTGAGGTTTGATCATCCTTGTAGCACATACATTGCATTATTATTAATCTGAACATTAATTAGTGTGCTATGCTGAGGCTTTGGTAACGTGGTTACTTGTTATTAAACATTTTACTAAAATATAGTTTGTGCTTTTTCCTTTTTTTTTTTTTTTTTTTTTTTTTTTTTCTTTTCCCTTGAACCCAAAATTGTCAGGTGCAGGAAGATGTCCATGTGGATCTTGTATTGAGTGATCCTGTTCAGGTTTGGATATACTCTGATGCAACATAATACTACTTCCTGTGTTTTTTCTAGTGTTGTTAAAGATACACATGCAAGACCTTTTAAAAGAGGATGTTAGAAAATTATTAAGATTTTAAACTCGATGTGATATAATGTTAAGGATCACCATGAATTTTCTTTGTATCATAACTGTACTAAGGTAAACAAACAAACGGCCCTCAGTCTGTTATAGTCTATTTGCAGTTTTTCAGACCAAAAGGCAGGATAGCTCTAGTGAATTTCTTTCAAGGACTGTGATCATTGTATATCTACACATGCTTCCATATTGATTTTCATTTTTACGTATGTATTTCTTCACAGTCCATCACATTTATAAGTCATCTCATTCACTTCCACTTGCCTCTCTCAGATTTATCATGGTAAATTTTAAAGCATCAACTGTTTAAGCGGAAAGTCTGGTCATTTTTGTGCCGAATATCTTAGAATGCGGCCTTAACCCTTTAAAGCTTTATAACATAACCTTATCCTTAATTCATATGAGCACAGACAGTTTGCAAAGCCATAGTTTTACTGTAAGAAGAGGAAGATTAACTGTGGATTACTCCTGCCTGTGTACTATTAAGTATGTCAGTGTTAGATCTATCTAACATTGACATATTAAGTGTGTCAGTGTTAGATGAAACTGAGAGAATTATTGAAGGTTTAGATGAGCCATCACTGACATTACCATGTATAAGTAACATACTGTTTTTATAATATTAGTTTTCTTTTTTGACTTTGATTCATCCACAGTACTGTCTGTTGGTGTCATATCAGAAACATTTGGAAAGTATTTGTAAATTCTTCAATATTAATACAAACTATGTCTGTTGAATTACAATGAACTAGATTAATCTAAATGAGTTACTACTGAGATAAACAAATCCAGATGAGATAACATTGATCTGAACTAATCAAGATGAGTTACCAGTGATCTGATGTAGTTGAGATGGATTTCTTCTGATCTGCATGAATCCAGAGTTGTGATCACAGATCTTAACTAATCCAGATTAGTTACCAATAATCTGAACATTTTGTTTTAGATGAATTGCTACTGGTCTGAACTAATCCAGTTGAGTAGATTTGCTGATAAGTCATGTGTAAAGAATAAAATCAGAAACTCATTTATGAATATATCCTTAATGTTATACAGTAATGTAGACATTGAAAAGAAGCAAGAATTATGATTGTTTATGCAGGCAGAGGTCAGTTTCCCTAAGAAGTACTTTAGTGAAGAATACCTAGTGGCAAATTTTGTCATGAAAAATAGCTTATTTGACAGGGAAATTCCTTTAGGCTTCCAAGTGAAAATTGTGTGCAGTATTTACAAATGACACTGACTCAGTCAAAAATCTCAGCTAGATTATCATTTTTCTTTATTAGTTAAAACTTGCAGTTTACAGGCCATTGTTAATATTTAGATTGATGTAACTGAATACCTGAAAAATTTCCTGATAGTGTTAGACTCAAGCAATATGGAAAAGTTGCATAATTTACAAAGCATGCGCAATAAAAGTTTTTATAGAGGTGAAATCTAAGTACAGCTTTTGGCTTTATCGGTAGAGGCTATCTATCTATTTATTACTTTTAATTATACTTTCCCAAATCACTCTTCCCCTTTACCCTTAAGCTTCGTTTCACTCCTTTCCTAAAACATACTACATATCTATCCTTTTTTCACATCTTGGTTACATCGACACACATTTAGACACCCCAATCTGAGCCTACGAGGAGGATGAGCACTCCCCGCGTGACTGCTTCTGTTTTCCATTTTAGAAAGTTAAAATACAAGGAGGGGAGGATTTCTGGCCCCCCCACTCCCGTCGCCTCTAGACACCTTCTACGACACGTGAGGAATGCATGGGAAGTATTCTTTCTCCCTTATTCCCAGGAATTATATATATATTATATATTTATAGATTTGGAGAAGGCATATGATAGAGTTGATAGAGATGCTCTGTGGAAGGTATTAAGAATATATGGTGTGGGAGGAAAGTTGTTAGAAGCAGTGAAAAGTTTTTATCAAGGATGTAAGGCATGTGTACGTGTAGGAAGAGAGGAAAGTGATTGGTTCTCAGTGAATGTAGGTTTGCGGCAGGGGTGTGTGATGTCTCCATGGTTGTTTAATTTGTTTATGGATGGGGTTGTTAGGGAGGTAAATGCAAGAGTCCTGGAAAGAGGGGCAAGTATGAAGTCTGTTGGGGATGAGAGAGCTTGGGAAGTGAGTCAGTTGTTGTTCGCTGATGATACAGCGCTGGTGGCTGATTCATGTGAGAAACTGCAGAAGCTGGTGACTGAGTTTGGTAAAGTGTATGGAAGAAGAAAGTTAAGAGTAAATGTGAATAAGAGCAAGGTTATTAGGTACAGTAGGTTGAGGGGCAAGTCAATTGGGGGGTGAGTTTGATGGAGAAAACTGAGGAAGTGAAGTGTTTTAGATATCTGGGAGTGGATCTGGCACGGATGGAACCCTGGAAGCGGAAGTGATCATAGGTGGGGAGGGGGCGAAAATTCTGGGGCCTTGAAAATGTTGGAAGTCGAAAAACATTATCTCGAAAGCAAAAATGGGTATGTTGAAAGAATAGTGGTTCCAACAATGTTGTATGGTTGGGGGTGGGGGGAAGGTTTTTGGGCAAGGGTGGTTTCTGGAAGGGTTTGAGGGCAATTTGGTGTGGGTGGTTTTATCGAGGATAAACGTAAGGGAAAATTTAAATAAAAAGATGGTTGGGGGGAAACAGAAAGGGTGTTTTTTTTTGGGGGGCTGGGGGAAAATGAGAAAGATTACCAAGAGAATTGTTCGAGGGAGGGGAAAGAGGGAAAAGGGAAACCCAAATTGGAGTAAATGGAGTAAAAAATTTTTTGTACGGGGGTCATCAGGAGGGGGAAAGGAGGCAAGGTAGAGTGAATTGGCCTTTGGATACCGGGGGACTGCTTCTGGGTTATCAAGGGTTGAACACGGGGGGAAACCCATGGAAACGTGAGGTATTAATTTGGGGTTGGAATATTAATCAGGTTTTGGGGGGGGGGTTGGGGCCTTTTCTTTTGTCTTTTTCCTTGCCCCTCCAAAGGGGGAGCAGCGAAAAGTATAAAAAAAAAATAAAAAATATAATAATTATATATATATTTTAAATTATTATTATATTAAATTATAATATATATTTTTCTTTTTCTTTTAAACTATTTCCATTTCCCGGTTGCATTTTGGCGTTAAAAAACAGGGGGACGGGGCCTTTTTTTTGGAAATCCCCCTGCCCCCTCTTTCCTTTTTGGAAAAAAAAAAAAAAAAAAAAAACGAGGGGGGGAATTTCCCAAACCCCACCCTCCCTTTTGTCCCTTCTACGCACACGGGGAATACGGGGAATTTCTTAACCCCCATCCCCGGGGATAAATTATATTATAAAATTTAAAATTATATATATAATATATATATATATATAAATTAAAAATTATATATCTCTTTTTCCCCAGAAAACCCCCAAAGTGGTGTAAAACCCATAAGATTCTAGGTTTTTTAATACCTCACCTTAATACACCATTGGAAAGGGGGAAACTCTAGCTTTTTTCAAATCCTATGTTTAATTTTCCCCCATTCAATAATCATTAAACACGTATATAAATTTAATATAATTTAATTTATTTATATTTTTTTTTTTTTTTTTTTTATACTATTCGCCATTTCCCCTAGCGAGGTAGCTTAAACAGGCTGGCCTTTGAAAAACCTCATACCCCCCCTTCTCTGTTCTTCTTTTGGGTGGGGTAAAAATATTTCCTATTTTTCCCTGCGTGTCGTAGGGGCGACAAAAAAGGGAAAGGACGGGGGCGAATCTCCCTCCTTTTTTTTTTTTTTTTTTTTTTTTTTTTTTTTTTTTTTTTGATTCATCCACAGTACTGTCTGTTGGTGTCATATCAGAAACATTTGGAAAGTTTTGTAAATTCTTCAATATTAATACAAACTATGTCTGTTGAATTACAATGAACTAGATTAATCTAAATGAGTTACTACTGAGATAAACAAATCCAGATGAGATAACATTGATCTGAACTAATCAAGATGAGTTTACCAGTGATCTGATGTAGTTGAGATGGATTTCTTCTGATCTGCATGAATCCAGAGTTGTGATCACAGATCTTAACTAATCCAGATTAGTTACCAATAATCTGAACATTTTTGTTTTAGATGAATTGCTACTGGTCTGAACTAATCCAGTTGAGTAGATTTGCTGATAAGTCATGTGTAAAGAATAAAATCAGAAACTCATTTATGAATATATCCTTAAATGTTATACAGTAATGTAGACATTGAAAAGAAGCAAGAATTATGATTGTTTATGCAGGCAGAGGTCAGTTTCCCTAAGAAGTACTTTAGTGAAGAATACCTAGTGGCAAATTTTGTCATGAAAAATAGCTTATTTGACAGGGAAATTCCTTTAGGCTTCCAAGTGAAAATTGTGTGCAGTATTTACAAATGACACTGACTCAGTCAAAAATCTCAGCTAGATTATCATTTTTCTTTATTAGTTAAAACTTGCAGTTTACAGGCCATTGTTAATATTTAGATTGATGTAACTGAATACCTGAAAAATTTCCTGATAGTGTTAGACTCAAGCAATATGGAAAAGTTGCATAATTTACAAAGCATGCGCAATAAAAGTTTTTATAGAGGTGAAATCTAAGTACAGCTTTTGGCTTTATCGGTAGAGGCTATCTATCTATTTATTACTTTTAATTATACTTTCCCAAATCACTCTTCCCCTTTACCCTTAAGCTTCGTTTCACTCCTTTCCTAAAACATACTACATATCTATCCTTTTTTCACATCTTGGTTACATCGACACACATTTAGACACCCCAATCTGAGCCTACGAGGAGGATGAGCACTCCCCGCGTGACTGCTTCTGTTTTCCATTTTAGAAAGTTAAAATACAAGGAGGGGAGGATTTCTGGCCCCCCACTCCCGTCGCCTCTAGACACCTTCTACGACACGTGAGGAATGCATGGGAAGTATTCTTTCTCCCTTATTCCCAGGAATTATATATATATTATATATTTATAGATTTGGAGAAGGCATATGATAGAGTTGATAGAGATGCTCTGTGGAAGGTATTAAGAATATATGGTGTGGGAGGAAAGTTGTTAGAAGCAGTGAAAAGTTTTTATCAAGGATGTAAGGCATGTGTACGTGTAGGAAGAGAGGAAAGTGATTGGTTCTCAGTGAATGTAGGTTTGCGGCAGGGGTGTGTGATGTCTCCATGGTTGTTTAATTTGTTTATGGATGGGGTTGTTAGGGAGGTAAATGCAAGAGTCCTGGAAAGAGGGGCAAGTATGAAGTCTGTTGGGGATGAGAGAGCTTGGGAAGTGAGTCAGTTGTTGTTCGCTGATGATACAGCGCTGGTGGCTGATTCATGTGAGAAACTGCAGAAGCTGGTGACTGAGTTTGGTAAAGTGTATGGAAGAAGAAAGTTAAGAGTAAATGTGAATAAGAGCAAGGTTATTAGGTACAGTAGGGTTGAGGGTCAAGTCAATTGGGAGGTGAGTTTGAATGGAGAAAAACTGGAGGAAGTGAAGTGTTTTAGATATCTGGGAGTGGATCTGGCAGCGGATGGAACCATGGAAGCGGAAGTGGATCATAGGGTGGGGGAGGGGGCGAAAATTCTGGGGGCCTTGAAGAATGTGTGGAAGTCGAGAACATTATCTCGGAAAGCAAAAATGGGTATGTTTGAAAGAATAGTGGTTCCAACAATGTTGTATGGTTGCGAGGCGTGGGCTATGGATAGAGTTGTGCGCAGGAGGATGGATGTGCTGGAAATGAGATGTTTGAGGACAATGTGTGGTGTGAGGTGGTTTGATCGAGTGAGTAACGTAAGGGTAAGAGAGATGTGTGGAAATAAAAAGAGCGTGGTTGAGAGAGCAGAAGAGGGTGTTTTGAAGTGGTTTGGGTGCATGGAGAGAATGAGTGAGGAAAGATTGACCAAGAGGATATATGTGTCGGAGGTGGAGGGAACGAGGAGAAGAGGGAGACCAAATTGGAGGTGGAAAGATGGAGTGAAAAAGATTTTGTGTGATCGGGGCCTGAACATGCAGGAGGGTGAAAGGAGGGCAAGGAATAGAGTGAATTGGAGCGATGTGGTATACCGGGGTTGACGTGCTGTCAGTGGATTGAATCAAGGCATGTGAAGCATCTGGGGTAAACCATGGAAAGCTGTGTAGGTATGTATATTTGCGTGTGTGGAAGTATGTATATACATGTGTATGGGGGGGGGTTGGGCCATTTCTTTTGTCTGTTTCCTTGCGCTACCTCACAAACGTGGGAGACAGCGACAAAGTATAATAAAAAATATAAAATAATATATATATATATATATATATATATATATATATATATATATATATATATATATGTATATATATATATATTTTTCTTTTTTCTTTTAAACTATTTGCCATTTCCCGCGTTAGCGAGGTAGCGTTAAGAACAGAGGACTGGGCCTTTTTTGGAATATCCTCACCTGCCCCCTCTGTTCCTTCTTTTGGAAAATTAAAAAAAAAAAAAAAACGAGAGGGGAGGATTTCCAGACCCCCACTCCCTCCCATTTTAGTCGCCTTCTACGACACACAGGGAATACGTGGGAAGTATTCTTAATCCCCTATCCCCAGGGATAATATATATATATATATATATATATATATATATATATATATATATATATATATATATATATATATATATATATATATCTCTGTTCCCTTCAGAAAATCCCTCAAGTGGGTGGTAAAACCCATAACGATTCATAGGCTTTAATACCTCACCCTTAATACACCATTGGCAGAGGGCAACTCTAGCAGTTTTCAGAAGCTCCTACCTGTGTCTACATATCTCCAGTTCAATAAATCATTAAACACAGTATATATATATATATATATATATATATATATATATATATATATATTTTTTTTTTTTTTTTTTTCATACTATTCGCCATTTCCCGCATTAGCGAGGTAGCGTTAAGAACAGAGGACTGGGCCTTTGAGGGAATATCCTCATATGGCCCCCTTCTCTGTTCCTTCTTTTGGATAGGGTAGAAAGAATACTTCCTACGTATTCCCTGCGTGTCGTAGGAGGCGACTAAAAGGGAAGGGAGCGGGGGCTGGAAATCCTCCCCTCTCTTTTTTTTTTTTTTTTTTTTTTTTTTTTTTTTTTTTTTTTTTCCAAAGGAAGGAACAGAGAAGGGGGCTGGATGAGGATGTTTCCTCAGAGGCCCAGTCCTCTGTTCTTAACGCTACCTCGCTGACGTGGGAAATGGCGATTAGTATGAAAGAAAGAAAAGAAATATATATATATATATATATATATATATATATATATATTGGAGGTGGAAAGATGGAGTGAAAAAGATTTTGTGTGATCGGGGCCTGAACATGCAGGAGGGTGAAAGGAGGGCAAGGAATAGAGTGAATTGGAGCGATGTGGTATACCGGGTTGACGTGCTGTCAGTGGATTGAATCAAGGCATGTGAAGCGTCTGGGGTAAACCATGGAAAGCTGTGTAGGTATGTATATTTGCGTGTGTGGACGTATGTATATACATGTGTACGGGGGTGGGTTGGGCCATTTCTTTCGTCTGTTTCCTTGCGCTACCTCGCAAACGCGGGAGACAGCGACAAAGGTATTAAGAATATATGGTGTGGGAGGAAAGTTGTTAGAAGCAGTGAAAAGTTTTTATCGAGGATGTAAGGCATGTGTACGTGTAGGAAGAGAGGAAAGTGATTGGTTCTCAGTGAATGTAGGTTTGCGGCAGGGGTGTGTGATGTCTCCATGGTTGTTTAATTTGTTTATGGATGGGGTTGTTAGGGAGGTAAATGCAAGAGTTTTGGAAAGAGGGGCAAGTATGAAGTCTGTTGGGGATGAGAGAGCTTGGGAAGTGAGTCAGTTGTTGTTCGCTGATGATACAGCGCTGGTGGCTGATTCATGTGAGAAACTGCAGAAGCTGGTGACTGAGTTTGGTAAAGTGTGTGGAAGAAGAAAGTTAAGAGTAAATGTGAATAAGAGCAAGGTTATTAGGTACAGTAGGGTTGAGGGTCAAGTCAATTGGGAGGTGAGTTTGAATGGAGAAAAACTGGAGGAAGTGAAGTGTTTTAGATATCTGGGAGTGGATCTGGCAGCGGATGGAACCATGGAAGCGGAAGTGGATCATAGGGTGGGGGAGGGGGCGAAAATTCTGGGGGCCTTGAAGAATGTGTGGAAGTCGAGAACATTATCTCGGAAAGCAAAAATGGGTATGTTTGAAGGAATAGTGGTTCCAACAATGTTGTATGGTTGCGAGGCGTGGGCTATGG
Source organism: Panulirus ornatus (assembly GCF_036320965.1). Lineage (NCBI taxonomy): Eukaryota > Metazoa > Arthropoda > Malacostraca > Decapoda > Palinuridae > Panulirus > Panulirus ornatus. The sequence goes on along the minus strand of NC_092225.1, from coordinate 101,448,344 downwards.
ATAGAGTTGTGCGCAGGAGGATGGATGTGCTGGAAATGAGATGTTTGAGGACAATGTGTGGTGTGAGGTGGTTTGATCGAGTGAGTAACGTAAGGGTAAGAGAGATGTGTGGAAATAAAAAGAGCGTGGTTGAGAGAGCAGAAGAGGGTGTTTTGAAGTGGTTTGGGCACATGGAGAGAATGAGTGAGGAAAGATTGACCAAGAAGATATATGTGTCGGAGGTGGAGGGAACGAGGAGAAGAGGGAGACCAAATTGGAGGTGGAAAGATGGAGTGAAAAAGATTTTGTGTGATCGGGGCCTGAACATGCAGGAGGGTGAAAGGAGGGCAAGGAATAGAGTGAATTGGAGCGATGTGGTATACCGGGGTTGACGTGCTGTCAGTGGATTGAATCAAGGCATGTGAAGCGTCTGGGGTAAGCCATGGAAAGCTGTGTAGGTATGTATATTTGCGTGTGTGGACGTATGTATATACATGTGTAGGGGGGGGGTTGGGCCATTTCATTTCGTCTGTTTCCTTGCGCTACCTCGCAAACGCGGGAGACAGCGACAAAGTATAATAAATATAAAAATAATATATATATATATGATAGAGTTGATAGAGATGCTCTGTGGAAGGTATTAAGAATATATGGTGTGGGAGGAAAGTTGTTAGAAGCAGTGAAAAGTTTTTATCGAGGATGTAAGGCATGTGTACGTGTAGGAAGAGACGAAAGTGATTGGTTCTCTGTGAATGTAGGTTTGCGGCAGGGGTGTGTGATGTCTCCATGGTTGTTTAATATGTTTATGGATGGGGTTGTTAGGGAGGTAAATGCAAGAGTTTTGGAAAGAGGGGCAAGTATGGGGTCTGTTGGGGATGAGAGAGCTTGGGAAGTGAGTCAGTTGTTGTTCGCTGATGATATAGCGCTGGTGGCTGATTCATGTGAGAAACTGCAGAAGCTGGTGACTGAGTTTGGTAAAGTGTGTGGAAGAAGAAAGTTAAGAGTAAATGTGAATAAGAGCAGGGTTATTAGGTACAGTGGGGTTGAGGGTCAAGTCAATTGGGAGGTGAGTTTGAATGGAGAAAAACTGGAGGAAGTGAAGTGTTTTAGATATCTGGGAGTGGATCTGGCAGCGGATGGAACCATGGAAGCGGAAGTGGATCATAGGGTGGGGGAGGGGGCGAAAATTCTGGGGGCCTTGAAGAATGTGTGGAAGTCGAGAACATTATCTCGGAAAGCAAAAATGGGTATGTTTGAAGGAATAGTGGTTCCAACAATGTTGTATTGTTGCGAGGCGTGGGCTATGGATAGAGTTGTGCGCAGGAGGATGGATGTGCTGGAAATGAGATGTTTGAGGACAATGTGTGGTGTGAGGTGGTTTGATCGAGTGAGTAACGTAAGGGTAAGAGAGATGTGTGGAAATAAAAAGAGCGTGGTTAAGAGAGCAGAAGAGGGTGTTTTGAAGTGGTTTGGGCACATGGAGAGGATGAGTGAGGAAAGATTGACCAAGAGGATATATGTGTCGGAGGTGGAGGGAGCAAGGAGAAGAGGGAGACCAAATTGGAGGTGGAAAGATGGAGTGAAAAAGATTTTGTGTGATCGGGGCCTGAACATGCAGGAGGGTGAAAGGAGGGCAAGGAATAGAGTGAATTGGAGCGATGTGGTATACCGGGGTTGACGTGCTGTCAGTGGATTGAATCAAGGCATGTGAAGCGTCTGGGGTAAACCATGGAAAGCTGTGTAGGTATGTATATTTGCGTGTGTGGACGTATGTATATACGTGTGTATGGGGGGGTTGGGCCATTTCTTTCGTCTGTTTCCTTGCGCTACCTCGCAAATGCGGGAGACAGCGACAAAGTATAAAAAAAAAAAAAATATATATATATATATACTATCCCTGGGGATAGGGGATTAAGAATACTTCCCACGTATTCCCCACGTGTTGTAGAAGGCGACTAAAAGGGGAGGGAGCAGGGGGCTGGAAATCCTCCCCTCTCTTTTTTTTTTTTTAATTTTCCAAAAGAAGGAACAGAGGAGGCCAGGTGAGGATATTCCAAAAAAGGCCCAGTCCTCTGTTCTTAACGCTACCTCGCTAATGCGGGAAATGGCGAATAGTTTGAAAGAAAGAAGAAATATATATATATATATATATGAAAAATGTAAGAAATAGTTTAGAAAACTGTAACGAAGCTTAAGGGTAAAAGGGAAGAGTGGTTTGGGAATGTCTTGGGAGTAAAGTCCGGGGTTAGTGAGAGGACAAGAGCAAGGGAAGGAGTAGCACTACTCCTGAATCAGGAGTTGTGGGAGTATGTGATAGAATGTAAGAAAGTAAATTCTAGATTAATATGGGTAAAACTGAAAGTTGATGGAGAGAGATGGGTGATTATTGGTGCATATGCACCTGGGCATGAGAAGAAAGATCATGAGAGGCAAGTGTTTTGGGAGCAGCTGAATGAGTGTGTTAGTGGTTTTGATGCACAAGACCAGGTTATTGTGATGGGTGATTTGAATGCAAAGGTGAGTAATGTGACAGTTGAGGGAATAATTGGTATACATGGGGTATTCAGTGTTGTAAATGGAAATGGTGAAGAGCTTGTAGATGTATGTGCTGAAAAAGGACTGGTGATTGGGAATACCTGGTTTAAAAAGCGAGATATACATAAGTATACATATATAAGTAGGAGAGATGGCCAGAGAGGATTACATGTTAATTGACAGGTGCGTGAAAGAGAGACTTTTGGATGTTAATGTGCTGAGAGGTGTAACTGGAGGGATGTCTGATCATTATCTTGTGGAGGCGAAGGTGAAGATTTGTAGAGGTTTTCAGAAAAGAAGAGAGAATGTTGGGGTGAAGAGGGTGGTGAGAGTAAGTGAGCTTGGGAAGGAGACTTGTGAGAGGAAGTACCATGAGAGACTGAGTACAGAATGGAAAAAGTTGAGAACAAAGGAGGTAAGGGGAGTGGCGGAGGAATGGTATGTATTTAGGGAAACAGTGATGGCTTGCGCAAAAGATGCTTGTGGCATGAGAAGTGTGGGAGGTGGGTTGATTAGAAAGGGTAGTGAGTGGTGGGATGAAGAAGTAAGATTATTAGTGAAAGAGAAGAGAGAGGCATTTAGACGATTTTTGCAGGGAAAAGATGCAAATGAGTGGGAGATGTATAAAAGAATGAGACAGGAGGTCAAGAGAAAGGTGCAAGAGGTGAAAAAGAGGGCAGATGAGAGTTGGGGTGAGAGAGTATCACTAAATTTTAGGGAGAATAAAAAGATGTTCTGGAAGGAGGTAGATAAAGTACGTAAGACAAGGGAGCAAATGGGAACTTCAGTGAAGGTGGCTAATGGGGAGGTGATAACAAGTAGTGGTGATGTGAGAAGGAGATGGAGTGAGTATTTTGAAGGTTTGTTGAATGTGTTTGATGATAGAGTGGCAGATATAGGGTGTTTTGGTCGAGGTGGTGTGCAAAGTGAGAGGGTTAGGGAAAATGATTTGGTAAACAGAGAAGAGGTAGTAAAAGCTTTGCAGAAGATGAAAGCCGGCAAGGCAGCAGGTTTGGATGGTATTGCAGTGGAATCTATTAAAAAAGGGGGTGACTGTATTGTTGACTCGTTGGTAAGGTTATTAATGTATGTATGATTCATGGTGACGTGCCTGAGGATTGGCGGAATGTGTGCGTAATGCCATTGTACAAAGGCAAAGGGGATAAGAGTGAGTGCTCAAATTACAGAGGTATAAGTTTGTTGAGTATTCCTGGTAAATTATATGGGAGGGTATTGATTGAGAGGGTGAAGGCATGTACAGAGCAACTGATTGGGGAAGATCAGTGTGGTTTCAGAAGTGGTAGAGGATGTGTGGATCAGGTGTTTGCTTTGAAGAATGTATGTGAGAAATACTTAGAAAAGCAAATGGATTTGGATGTAGCATTTATGGATGTGGAGAAGGCATATGAGAGAGTTGATAGAGATGCTCTGTGGAAGGTATTAAGAATATATGGTGTGGGAAGCAAGTTGTTAGAAGCAGTGAAAAGTTTTTATCGAGGATGTAAGGCATGTGTACGTGTAGGAAGAGAGGAAAGTGATTGGTTCTCAGTAAATGTAGGTTTGTGGCAGGGGTATGTGATGTCTCCATGGTTGTTTAATTTGTTTATGGATGGGGTTGTTAGGGAGGTGAATGCAAGAGTTTTGGAAAAAGGGGCAAGTATGAAGTCTGTTGGGGATGAGAGAGCTTGGGAAGTGAGTCAGTTGTTGTTCGCTGATGATACAGCGCTGGTGGCTGATTCATATGAGAAACTGCAGAAGCTGGTGACTGAGTTTGGTAAAGTGTGTGAAAGAAGAAAGTTAAGAGTAAATGTGAATAAGAGCAAGGTTATTAGGTACAGTAGGGTTGAGGGTCAAGTTAATTGGGAGGTAAGTTTGAATGGAGAAAAATTGGAGAAAGTAAAGTGTTTTAGATATCTGGGAGTGGATCTGGCAGCGGATGGAACCATGGAAGCGAAAGTGAATCATAGTGTGGGGGAGGGGGCGAAAATCCTGGGAGCCTTGAAGAATGTGTGGAAGTCGAGAACTTTATCTCGGAAACAAAAATGGGTATGTTTGAAGGAATAGTGGTTCCAACAATGTTGTATGGTTGCGAGGCGTGGGCTATGGATAGAGTTGTGCGCAGGAGGGTGGATGTGCTGGAAATGAGATGTTTGAGGACAATATGTGGTGTGAGATGGTTTGATCGAGTAAGAAATGAAAGGGTAAGAGAGATGTGTGGAAATAAAAAGAGCGTGGTTGAGAGAGCAGAAGAGGGTGTTTTGAAATGGTTTGGGCACATGGAGAGAATGAGTGAGGAAAGATTGACCAAGAGGATATATGTGTTGGAGGTGGAGGGAACGATGAGAAGTGGGAGACCAAATTGAAGGTGGAAAGATGGAGTGAAAAAGATTTTGTGTGATCGGGGCCTAAACATGCAGGAGGGTGAAAGGAGGGCAAGGAATAGAGTGAATTGGATCAATGTGGTATACCGGGGTCGACGTGATGTCAATGGATTGAATCAGGGCATGTGAAGCATCTGGGGTAAACCATGGAAAGTTGTGTGGGGCCTGGATGTGGAAAGGGAGCTGTGGTTTCAGGCATTATTGCATGACAGCTTGAGACTTAGTGTGAACAAATGTGGCCTTTGTTGTCTTTTCGTAGCACTACCTTGCACACATGAGGGGAGAGGGGGATGTTATTCCATGTGTGGCGAGGTGGCGATGGGAATGAATAAAGGGAGACAGTGTGAATTGTGTGCATGTGTATATATGTATGTGTCTGTGTGTGTATATATATGTGTACATTGAGATGTATGGGTATGTATATTTGCGTGTGTGGACATGTATGTAATATACATGTGTATGGGGGTGGGTAGGGCCATTTCTTTCATCTGTTTCCTTGCGCTACTTCGCAAACGCATGAGACAGCGACAAAGCAAAATAAGATAAATAATAGATAATTATACTTGATTGCTGTTTTCCATGTAAGGGATGTAGTGCCAGGAAACAGACAAAGAAAGACCCACCCACTCAATACACATGTATATACATACATATACATATGCTGATAACCACAAGAAAAATGAAACACCATGAGTTCCCAGGTGCTTTTTTGTATAATGATCACATCTTCAGGGGAGATATAAGAATAAGATAGAAGACATAGAACAGTCAGTTGATAAACAAGGAAGAGATGTAGCTAAGATGCCATTGGTTTAGCAATAGAAAAGATGTAGCTAAGACACCATTAGTTTACCAGTGGTGTCTTAGCTATGCCTCTTCCTCATATATCAACTGACTGTTCTTTGTTTTCTATCTCATTCTTGTATCTCCCTTGTCAATGTGATCATTACACAAAAGTGCACTTAAGAACCTGCTGCATTTCATTTTCCTTGTTGTGTATTTTTATTTCTAAAAGGGGAAACACGAGTCAGTGGAAAGTGCTCATCCTCCTCGAAGGCTCAGATTGGGATGTCTGAATGTGTGTGGTTGAAACCAAGATGAGAAGAAAGGAGAGATAGGTAGTATGTTTGAGGAAAGGAACCTGGATGTTTTAGCTTTGAGTGAAACGAAGGGTAAAGGGGAAGAGTGGTTTGACAATGTCTTGGGAGTAAAGTCAGGGTTGGTGAGAGGACAAGAGCAAGGGAAGGAGTAGCACTACTCCTGAGGCAGGGTTGTGGGATTATGTGATTGATTGAGTGAAAGAAAGTAAATCATAGATTGATGTGGGTAAAACTGTGAGTGGATGGAGAGAGATGGGTTATTATTAGTGCCTATGCACCTGGTCATGAGAAGAAAGATCATGAGAGGCAAGTGTTTTGGGAGCAGCTGAGAGTGTGTTAGCAGCTTCGATGCATGAGACCAGGTTATAGTAATGAGTGATTTGAATGTGAGGGTGAGTAACGTGGCAGTTGAGGGTATAATTGGTGTACAAGGATATTCAGTGTTATAAATGGAAATGGTGAAGAGCTTGTGGATATGTATGCTGAAAAAAGACTGGTGATTGGGAATATCTGGTTTAAAAAGAGAGGTATACAGAAGTATACGTATGTGAGTAGGAGAGATGGTCAGAGGGCATTATTGGATTATGTGTTAATAGATAGGCATGTAGAATAGAGACTTTTGGGTGTTAATGTGCTCAGAGGGACAGCTGGAGGGATGTCTGATCACTATGTTGCAGAGGCGAAGGTGAAGATTTGTAGAGGTTTCCAGAAAAGAGAGAATGTTGGGGAGAAGAAAGTGTTGAAAGTGAGCTTAGAAAGGAGACTTGTGTGAGGAAGTACCAGGAGAGATTGAGTGTAGAATGGCAAAAGGTGAGAGGAAATGATGAGGGGGAGTAGGTGAGGAATGCAATGTATATAGGGAAGCATTGATGGCTTGCACAAAAGATGCATGTGGCATGAGAAATGTGGGAGGTGGGCAGATTAGAATGGGTTGTGAGTGGTGGGATGAAGAAGTAAGCTTGTTAGTGAAAGAGAAGAGAGAGGTGTTTGGACGATTCTTGCAGGGGAGTTGTATAAAAGAAAGCGGCAGGAGATCAAGAGAAAGGAGCAAGAGGAGAAAAAGAGGGCAAATGAGAGTTAGGGTGAGAGAGTGTCATTAAATTTTAGGGAGAATAAAAAGATGTTTTGGAAGGAGGTAAATAATGTGTGTAAGACAAGAGAACAAATGGGAACATTGATGAAGGAGGCAAATGGGGTGGTAACAGCAACTAGTGATGGAGTGAGTATTTTGAAGTTCTGTTGAATGTGTTTGATGATATAATGGTTGGAGTGGTGTGTGAGGTGAGAGGGTCAGCGAGAATGGTTTGGTGAATAGAGACGAGGTAGTGAAAGCTTTGTGGAAGATGAAATCCAGCAAAGCGGCTGGTTTGGATGGTATTGCAGTGGAATTTATTAAAACAGGGTTATAATGTTGTTGATTGGTTGGGAAGGATATTCACTGTATGTATGTATGGATCACAGTGAAGTGCCTAAGGATTGGCGGAATGCATGCATAGTGGCATTGTACAAAGGCAAAGGGGATAAAGGTGAGTGTTCAAATGACAGAGGCATAAGTTGGTTCAGTATTCCTGGGAAATTATATGGAAGGGTATTGATTGAGAGGGTGAAGGCATGTTGAGAGCATGTGACTGGGGGAGAACAGTGTGGTTTCAAAAGTGATAGAGGATGCATGGATCAGGTGTTTGCTTTGAAAAATGTATGTGAGAAATACTTAGAAAAACATATGAATTTGTATGTAGCATTTATGGACCTGGAGAAGGCATATGATAGGGTTGAAAGAGCTGCTTTGTGGAAGGTTTTGATAGTATATGGTGTGGGATGTAAGTTGTTAGAAGCAGTGAAGAGTTTTTACCAAAGATGTAAGGCATGTGTACAAGTAGGAAGAGAGGAGAGTAATCGGTTCCCAGTGAATGTCGGTTTGTGGCAGGGGTGCCTGATGTCCCCATGGTTGTTTAATTTGTTTATGGATAGGATGGTTAGGGAGGTGAATGCAAGAGTTTTGGAGAGAGGGGTAAGTATGCAGTCTGTTGTGGATGAGAGGGCCTTGGAAGTGAGTCAGTTGTTGTTCGCTGATGGTACAGCACTGGTGGATGATTCAGGTGAGAAACTGCAGAGGTTGATGACTAAGTTTGGTAAGTGTGTGAAAGGAGAAAGTTGAGAGCAAATGTGAATGAGAGCAAGGTTATTAGGTTCAGTAGGGTTGAGGGACAAGTTAATTGGGAGGTAAGTTTGAATGGTGAAAAACTGGAGGAAGTGAAGTGTTTTAGATATCTGGGAATGGACTTATAAGCAGATGGAACCATGGAAGCAGAAATGAGTCACAGGGTGGGGGAGAGGGTGAAGGCTCTGGGAGTGTTGAAGAATGTGTGGAAAGCAAGAACATTATCTTGGAGAGCAAAAATGGGTAAGTTTGAAGGAATAGTGGTTCCAACAATGTTATATAGTAGCGAGGCATAGGCTATACTATGGTAGGGTGGTGTGGAGGAGGGTGGATGTGGTGGAAATGAAATGTTTGAGGACAATATATGGTGTGAGGTGGTTTGATTGAGTAAGTAATGAAAGGGTAAGAGAGATGTGTGGTAATAGAAAGAGTGTGGTTGAGTGAGCAGAAGAGGTTGTTTTGAAATGGTTTGGACACATGGAGAGAATGAGTGAGGAAAGATTGACAAAGAGGATATATGTGTCAGAGGTGGAGGGAACAAGAGCTGGAGGTGGAAGGATGGAATGAAAAGGATTTTGAGTGATTGGGGCTTGAACATTGGGGCCTGAACATACAGGAGGGTGAAAGGCATTCAAGTAATAGAGTGATATGGAATGATGTGGTATACTAGGGTCAATGGACTGAACCAGGGCATGTGAAGTGTCTGGGGTAAACCATGGAAAGGTCTGTGGGGCCTGGATGTGGAAAGGGAGCTGTGGTTTCAATGCACTAAACATGACAGCTAGAGACTGAGTGTGAACGAATGTGACCTTTTTGTCTTTTCCTGGCGCTACCTTGCTGAAGGGGGAGAGGATGCTATTTCCTGTGTGGCAGGGTAGCGATGGGAATGGATGAAGGCAGCAAGTATGAAATGTCTATATATGTATGTGTCTTTGTATGTATATGTATTTATATGTGTTTGTAGGGGCATTTATGTATATATGTGTGTATTTGAGTGGTTAGGCCATTCTTCGTCTGTTTCCTTGCGCTGGCTCACTGATGCGGGAAACAGCAACTAAGTATAATAATAAAAAGATATATCTTTATTTTTTATTCATTATACATAATCGGTTTCCTGCGTCAGTGAGGTAGTACCAGGAAACAGATGAAGAACGACCCATTCAGTCATATACACAAATAAAAACATTTATGCCCACATAGGCGCATATACATAGATACACACATCAACATATATATATATATATATATATATATATACATGCAGACATTACATACATACACATGTACATATTCATACTTGCTTGCCTTCATCTATTCCTGTCTCTACCCTGTCCCACAGAAAACAGCATCATTATCCCCTGCTTCAGCGAGGCAGTGCCAAGAATACAGACAAAAAAGGCCACATTCGTTCACACTCAGTCTCTAGCTGTCATATGTAATGCACCGAAACCACAGTTCCCTCTCCACATCCAGGCCCGACAGACCTTTCCAAGGTTTATTCCAGACGCTTCACATGACCTGGTTCAGTCCATTGACAGCACGTCGACCCTGGTATACCATATCATTCCGATTCATTCTGTTGACTCACTCTCTAGCTACCATGTATTGACCTTTCCATGGTTTACCCGAGACGTTTGACATGCCCTGATTCAGTCCATTGGCAGCAAGTTGACCCTGGTATACCACATCGTTCTAATTCACTCTGTTCCTTGCATGCCTCTCACTCTCCTGTATGTTTAACCCCTAATCACTCAAAATCATTTTGACTACATCCTTCCACCTCCAGTTTGGTCTCTTGCTTCTCTTTGTTCCCTGCACCTCTGACACATATATCCTCTTTGTTAACCTTCCCCCCACTCATTCTCTCCATATGTCCGAACCATTTCAGCACACCCTCTTCTGCTCTCTTTTTATTTCCACGCGTCTCTCTTACCCTTTCATTACTTACTTGATTGAAGCACCTCACACTACATATTGTCCTCAAACATTTCTTTTCCAACACAAATACCCTCCTCTGTATAACCCTGTCTATGACCCATGCCTCACAACCATATGATATTGTTGGACTATTGTTCCTTCAAACATACCCATTTTTGGTCACCACAATAACGTTCACTCCTACCACACATTCTTCATCACTCCCAAAACCTTAGTCCCCTCCCCCACCCTGTAACTCACTTCTGCTTCCATGGTTTTATTCACTGCTAAGACCACTCCCAGATATCTAAAACACTCCATACAATTTTTCTTCATTCAAACTTACATCCCAGTCAACTTGTCCTTTGACCCTACTGACCCTAATAGCCGTGCTCTTATTCGCATTTACTCTCAACTTTCTCTTTTCACACACTCTTCCAAACTCAGTCACCAACTTCAGTAGTTTCTCATTCGAATTAGCCATCAGAGCTGTATCATCAGCAAACAACAATTGACTCTTTTCTTAGGCCCTCTCATATACAACAGACTGCGTAACTGCCCCTCTCCAAAACACTTGCTTTTACCTCCCTAACTACCCCATCCATAAACAAATTAAACAACCATTGGGACATCACACACCCCCGCCTCAGACTGACCTTCAGTGAGAACCAATCTCTCTCCTTTCATCCTACTCGAACACATGCCTTACATCCTTGGTGAAAACTTTTCACTGCTTCTAGCAGCTTACTCCCACACCATATACTCTTAAGATCTTTCATAAAGCATCTCTGTCAACCCTATCATATGCTTTCTCCAGATCCATAAATTTTACATACAAATCCATATCACACACATTCTTCAAAGCAAACACCTGATCCGCACACCCTCTACCACTTCTGAAACCGCACTGCACTTCTTCAATTTGATGCTCTGTACATGCCTTCACCTTCTTAATCAATACCCTCCAATATGATTTCCCAGTAATACTCAACAAACTCACCTGTATCCCCTTTACCTTTGTACAGTGGCACTATGCATGCATTCCACCAATCCTCAGGCACTTCATTATGATCTGTACCTACATTGAATATTCTTACCAACCAATCAAGAACAGTCACCTCCTTTCTTAACAAGTTTTATTGCAGTACCATCCAAACCCGCCGCCTTGCCGGATTTCCTCTTCCACAAAGCTTTCACTACCTCTTGTATCTTAACCAAACCATTCTCCCTGTCCCTCTCACTTTGCACACCACCCCAACCAAAATACCCTACATCTGCCACTCTATCATCAGATGCATTTAACAAACCTTCAAAATACTCTCCAGCTCCTTCTCACTTCATCACTATTTTTATATTTATTAATCATACTCGACTACCATTTCCCACAGTATATATATACACATACACAGACATATATACTCATGTACTTATCCATACTTGCTTGTCTTCAATCTATTTCCAGAGCCACCCTGCCCCACAGGGAACAGCATTGCTATCCACAGCTTCAGGTAGTTAGCAGCAGAAAAACAGACAAAAAAGGCCACATTCATTCACACTCAGTTTCTAGCTGTCTTGTGTATTGCACTGAAACCACAGCTTCCTATCCACATCCAGGTCCCACAGACCTTTCCATGGTTTACCACATGTTTCACATGCTCTGGTTCAGTCCATTGACAGCACATTGACCCCAGTATAGCACATCATTCCAGTTCACTCTGTTCCTTGCACGCCTTTCACCCTCCTGTATGTTCAGGCCCTGTTTGTTCAAAATCCCTTTTCACTCCACCCTTCCACCTCCAATTTGGGCTCCCACTTCTACTTGCTCCCTCCACCTCTGACACATATATCCTTCTTGTCAACCTCTCCTCAATCATTCTCTCCATATGTCCAAACCATTTCAACTCACCCTTTTCTGCTCACTCAACCACACTCTTTTTATATCCACATATCTCCCTTACCACACACATTACCTTGGAAAGCAAAAATTGGTACATTTGAAGGAATAGTTGTTCCAACAATGATATATGGTTGCGAGGCATGGGCTATAGTTAGGGTTGTGCAGAGGAGGGTGGATGTGCTGGAAATGAGATGTTTGAGGACAAAATGTGGTGTGAGGTGGTTTGATCAAGTAAGTAATGAAAGAGTAAGAGAGATATGTGGTAATAAAAAGAGTGTGGTTGAGAGAGCAGATGATGGTGTATTGAAATGGTTTGGTCACATGGAGAGAATGAGTGAGGAAAGATTGACAGAGGATATATGTGTCAGAGGAGGGGGGAACGAGAAGTAGTGGGAGACCAAATTGGAGGTGGAAAGATGGAATGAAAAAGATTCTGAGTGATTGGGGTATGAACATGGAGGAGGGTGAAAGGCGTGTGAGGAATAGAGTGAATTGGAACGATGTGGTATATCGGGGTCAACATGCTGTCAATGGATTGAACCAGGGCATGTGAAGCGTCTGGGGTAAACCATGGAAAGTTTTATGGGGCTGGGTGAATGCAAGAGTTTTGGAAAGAGGGGCAAGAATGAAGTCTGTTGTGTATGAGAGAGCTTGGGAAGTGAGTCAGTTGTTGTTCACTGATGATACAGCGTTGGTGGCTGATTCATGTGAGAAACTGCAGAAGCTGGTGACTGAGTTTGGTAAAGTGTGTGAAAGAAGAAAGTTAAGAGTAAATGTGAATAAAAGCAAGGTTATTAGGTGCAGTAGGGTTGAGGGTCAAGTCAATTGGAAGGTAAGTTTGAATGGAGAAAAACTGGAGGAAGTAAAGTGTTTTAGATATCTGGGAGTGGATCTGGCAGAGGATGGAACCATGGAAGCGGAAGTGAATCATAGGGTGGGGGAGGGGGCGAAAATCCTGGGAGCCTTGAAGAATGTGTGGAAATCGAGAACATTATCTCGGAAAGCAAAAATGGGTAAGTTTGAAGGAATAGTGGTTCCAACAATGTTGTATGGTTGCGAGGCGTGGGCTATGGATAGAGTTGTGCGTAGGAGGGTGGATGTGCTGGAAGTGAGATGTTTGAGGACAATGTGTGATGAGGTGGTTTGATCGAGTAAGTAATGTAAGGGTAAGAGAGATGTGTGGAAATAAAAAGAGCGTGGTTGAGAGAGCAGAAGAGGGTGTTTTGAAATGATTTGGGCACATGGAGAGAATGAGTGAGGAAAGATTGACCAAGAGGATATATGTGTCGGAGTTGGAGGGAACGAGGAGAAGTGGGAGACCAAATTGGAGGTGGAAAGATGGAGTGAAAAAGATTTTGAGTGATCGGGGCCTAAACATGCAGGAGGGTGAAAGGCGGGCAAGGAATAGAGTGAATTGGATCGATGTGGTATACCAGGGTTGACGTGCTGTCAGTGGATTGAATCAGGGCATGTGAAGCGTCTGGGGTAAACTATGGAAAGCTGTGTGGGGCCTGGATGTGGAGAGGGAGCTGTGGTTTCGGGCATTATTGCATGACAGCTAGAGACTGAGTGTGAACGAATGAGGCCTCTGTTGTCTTTTCCTAGCGCTACCCTGCACACATGAGGGGGGAGGGGGATGGTATTCCATGTGTGGTGAGGTGGCGGTGGGAATGAATAAAGGCAGACAGTGTGAATTGTGTGCATGGGTATATATGTATGTGTCTGTGTGTGTGTATATATATGTGTACATTGAGATGTATAGGTATGTATATTTACGTGTGTGTATATACATGTGTATGGGGGTGAGTTGGGCCATTTCTTTCGTCTGTTTCCTTGCGCTACCTCGCAAACATGGGAGACAGCGACAAAGCAAAATAAAAAAAAAAATATATGAATATATATATGCGTGGGAATACTTCCCACACATTCCTCACGTGTCATAGAAGGCGACTAAAGAGGACAGGAGTGGGGGGCCAGAAACCCTCCCCTCCTTGTATTTTGACTTTCTAAAAGGGGATACAGAAGAAGGAGTCACGCGGGGAGTGCTCATCCTCCTCGAAAACTCAGATTGGGGTGTCTAAATGTGTGTGGATGTAACCAAGATGAGAAAAAGGGAGAGATAGGTAGTATGTTTGAGGAAAGGAACCTGGATGTTTTGGCTCTGAGTGAAACGAAGCTCAGTGGTAAAGGGGAAGAGTAGTTTGGGAATGTCTTGGGAGTAAAGTCAGGGGTTAGTGAGAGGACAAGAGCAAGGGAAGGAGTAGCACTACTCCTTAAACAGGAGTTGTGGGAGTATGTGATAGAGTGTAAGAAAGTAAACTCTAGATTAATATGGGTAAAACTGAAAGTTAATGGAGAGAGATGGGTGATTATTGGTGCATATGCACCTGGGCATGAGAAGAAAGATCATGAGAGGTAAGTGTTTTGGGAGCAGCTGAATGAGTGTGTTAGTGGTTTTGATGCACGAGACCGGGTCATAGTGATGGGTGATTTGAATGCAAAGGTGAGTAATGTGACAGTTGAGGGAATAATTGGTATACATAGGGTGTTCAGTGTTGTAAATGGAAATGGTGAAGAGCTTGTGGATTTGTGTGCTGAGAAAGGACTGGTGATTGGGAATACCTGGTTTAAAAAGCGAAATATACATAAGTATACATATGTAAATAGGAGAGATGGCCAGAGAGTGTTATTTGATTATGTGTTAATTGATAGGCACGTGAAAGAGAGACTTTTGGATGTTAATGTGCTGAGAGGTGCAACTGGAGGGATGTCTGATCATTATCTTGTGGAGGCGAAGGTGAAGATTTGTAGGGGTTTTCAGAAAAGAAGAGAGAATGTTGGGGTGAAGAGAGTGGTGAGAGTAAGTGAGCTTGGGAAGGAGACTTGTGTGAGGAAGTACCAGGAAAGACTGAGTACAGAATGGAAAAAGGTGAGAACAAAGGAGGTAAGGGGAGTGGGGGAGGAATGGGATGTATTTAGGGAAGCAGTGATGGCTTGCACAAAAGATGCTTTGGCATGAGAAATGTGGGAGGTGGGTTGATTAGAAAGGGTAGCGAGTGGTGGGATGAAGAAGTAAGATTATTAGTGAAAGAGAAGAGAGAGGCATTTGGACGATTTTTGCAGGGGAAAAAAATGCAAATGAGTGGGAGATGTATAAAACAAAGAGGCAAGAGGTCAAGAGAAAGGTGCAAGAGGTGAAAAAGAGGGCAAATGAGAGTTGGGGTGAGAGAGTATCATTAAATTTTAGGGAGAATAAAAAGATGTTTTGGAAGGAGGTAAATAAAGTGCGTAAGACAAGGGAGCAAATGGGAACTTCAGTGAAGGGGGTTAGTGGGGAGGTGATAACAAGTAGTGGTGATGTGAGAAGGAGATGGAGTGAGTATTTTGAAGGTGTTTTGGTGGAGGTGGTGTGCAAAGTGAGAGGGTTAGGGAAAATGATTTGGTAAACAGAGAAGAGGTAATAAAATCTTTGCGGAAGATGAAAGCCGGCAAAGCAGCAGGTTTGGATGGTATTGGAGTGGAATTTATTAAAAAAGGGGGTGACTGTATTGTTGACTGGTTGGTAAGGTTATTTAATGTATGTATGATTCATGGTGAGGCGCCTGAAGATTGGCGGAATGCTTGCATAGTGCCATTTTACAAAGGCAAAGGGGAAAAGAGTGAGTGCTCAAATTACAGAGGTATAAGTTTAAGTATTCCTGGTAAATTATATGGGAGGGTATTGATTGAGAGGGTGAAGGCATGTACAGAGCATCAGATTGGGGAAGAGCAGTGTGGTTTCAGAAGTGGTAGAGGATGTGTGGATCAGGTGTTTGCTTTGAAGAATGTATATGAGAAATACTTAGAAAAGCAAATGGATTTGTTTGTAGCATTTATGGATGTGGAGAAGGCATATGATAGAGTTGATAGAGATGCTCTGTGGAAGGTATTAAGAATATATGGTGTGGGAGGCAAGTTGTTAGAAGCAGTGAAAAGTCTTTATCGAGGATGTAAGGCATGTGTACGTTTAGGGAGAGAGGAAAGTGATTGGTTCTCAGTGAATGTAGGTTTGCTGCAGGGGTGTGTGATGTCTCTATGGTTGTTTAATTTGTTTATAGATGGGGTTGTTAGGGAGGTGAATGCAAGAGTTTTGGAAAGAGGGGCAAGTATGCAGTCTGTTGTGGATGAGAGAGCTTGGGAAGTGAGTCAGTTGTTGTTCGCTGATGATACAGCGCTGGTGGCTGATTCATGTGAGAAACTGCAGAAGCTGGTGACTGAGTTTGGTAAAGTGTGTGAAAGAAGAAAGTTAAGAATAAATGTGAATAAGAGCAAGATTATTAGGTATAGTAGGGTTGAGGGTCAAGTCAATTGGGAGGTAAGTTTGAATGGAGAAAAACTGGAGGAAGTGAAGTGTTTTAGATATCTGGGAGTGGATCTGGCAGCAGATGGAACCATGGAAGCGGAAGTGAATCATAGGGTGGGGGAGGGGGCGAAAATTCTGGGAGCCTTGAAGAATGTTTGGAAGTTGAGAACATTATCTCGGAAAGCAAAAATGGGTATGTTTGAAGGAATAGTGGTTCCAACAATGTTGTATGGTTGCAAGGCGTGGGCTATGGATAGAGTTGTGCACAGGAGGGTGGATGTGCTGGAAATGAGATGTTTGAGGACAATATGTGGTGTGAGGTTGTTTGATCAAGTAAGTAATGTAAGGGTAAGAGAGATGTGTGGAGATAAAAAGAGTATGGTTGAGAGAGCAGAAGAGGGTGTTTTGAAATGGTTTGGTCACATGGAGAGAATGAGTGAGGAAAAATTGACCAAGAGGATAAATGTGTCAGAGGTGGAGGGAACTAGAAGTGGGAGATCAAGTTGGAGGTGGAAAGATGGAGTGAAAAAGATTTTGAGTGATCAGGGCCTGAACATGCAGGAGGGTGAAAGGCATGCAAGGAATAGAGTGAATTGGAGCGATGTGGTATACCGGGGTCGACGTGCTGTCAATGGATTGAACCAGGGCATGTGAAGCGTCTGTGGTAAACCATGGAGAGTTCTGTGGGGCCTGGATGTGGAAAGGGAGCTGTGGTTTCGGTGCACTATTACATGACAGCTAGAGACTTGAGTGTGAACGAATGGGGCCTTTGTTGTCTTTTCCTAGCGCTACCTCACACACATGAGGCGGGAGGGGGCTGTTATTCCATGTGTGGCGAGGTGGCGATGGGAATGAATAAAGGCAGACAGTATGAATTGTGTACACGTATATATATGTATATGTCTGTGTGTGTATATATATGTGTACATTGAGATGGATAGGTATGTATATTTGCATGTGTGGACGTGTATGTATATACATGTGTATGGGGGTGGGTTTGGCCATTCTTTCGTCTGTTTCCTTGCGCTACCTCGCTAACACGGGAGACAGTGACAAAGCAAAATAAACAAAATGATAAATATATGTATGTATACGTTGAAATATATATGTATGTATATTTGTTTGTGTGTAGGTGTTTATGTATAAGCATGTGTATGTGGGCAGGTTGGGCTATTCTTCGTCTGTTTCCTTGTGCCACCTCGCTAATGCTATTTCACGTGTGGCAGGTATGGTGACAGGAATGGATGAAGGCAGCAAGTATGGATATGTACATGTGCATATATATATGTGTTTGTGTGTGTAATGTATGTACACTTTGAAATGTATATGTATGTATATGTGTGTGTGTGTGGGCATTTATATATATATGCATGTGTATTTAGGTGCTTTGGGCCATTCTTCATCTGTTTCCTTGTGCTATCTCTCTAACACGGGAGACAGCGGTTAAGTATAATATATGAAATATGAATATTATTATTATCGTTAATATTATTTATTTATTTTTATTATACTTTGTCACTGTCTCCCGTGTTAGCAAGATAGCATAAGGAAACAGATGAAGAATGGCCCAAAGCACCCACATACACATGCATATACATAAACGCCCACACACGCACTTATACATACATATACATTTCAACACATACACATATACGTAGGCATATACATATAAACACATGTACATAATTCATACTTGCTGCCTTTCCTGCGTCAGCAAGGTAGCGCCAGGAACCAGATACACATATATATACGTAAACTCTCATATATGTACATATACACACATATACATATCAACATATATACGTACTCATGCACAGATATACATATATAGACTTGTACCTATTCTTACTTGCTTGCCCTCATCCATTTCTGGCACCACCCTGCCCCACAGGAAACAGCAATTGCTATATATACACATGTTTGCAACTTTCTTTTAGACAAGTATTCCTATTTCCAATGAACATCCCACTTTCATCACATAACTTGACAAGCTATTCTCCTTTATCATATACATAGACCCTCATAGCCCCAAATTATACCCATAACTGTAACACTTACTCCAGCATTCAAATCCCATAGCACCAAAATACAATTCCTTCCATTAGAACCACCAAAGCTCATACTGAGCTTCATCCAGAAAGTGCTTCCAGGTGCATGTGCACTAATAATCACCCCCTATCATGGTGTAATTTCTCTGTAAACAATCTTCAGTTTTTAACTCGCTTCCCCATACTCTTTCATATAGTCTGAAGCTCCTTCTTCATCAGAAATGCCACTCCTTTTCTTCATGTCCTTTGAACATACATTGACTATGTTGCCCCTCCTCTCCCTTCGACTTAGCTTCACTCTGAGCCAAAACATCCAGGTCACTTTCATCAAATATATCATGTTTCCCTTTTTTTTTTGTCCCGATTACTACCATGTATATAAGGACACCTCAGTTTGGACCTTTAAAGACTAGTCCTTGCTTGTTTCCGTCTTCCATTCTTATTTTTTGAGATACTGTATATCAAAAATATTTTTTTCATACTTTGTTTTTTGCTGTTTCTTACCAGGAACAGATGAAAAATGGCCTCATTTTCTCTCACCCACTCTCTGTCATGTATAATAGACCAAAAAGATACCAGAATTGCATGAGAGCTTATTAAGAAATATGGAAAACCTTTGTTTTGCTCAGTGAGTTTATAAAGTTAAACCGAGTAAGTATTGAAATATTCAAAGAAATCTCAACTTTTGTTTGAAGGAAGATTGAAGTTGACTCATGACAGACATCTGCATGAAGTGTGTACCTGCAGGTGACAAGGAAGAAATATAATCAAGGCTGCAAATATAGTTTCTCTACAGGTAGACACATACTTGGTCTTCCTCTTCCCCTTTGCTTCATCTGTTTCAGACACAGATCCTTTTTGTCAATCTCTCAATCAGACTGTGCTCACTACCATACCCCTTTCTGATGCTATTTTCCACACAGCTGGTCAATCTGCCACTTACATATATCATTCTCAAGGCATTTCATTTCGAACACATCTGCCCTATCATCATTGCATTCAAAGCCTATTGGGACATAACCTCTTGCATAGCTATCTTTGCCATTACAGACATCCTCTTTGATGAATTTAGGACCTCACCTCTCTCCTCCACCCTCTTACTTACTGCACCTCCTGTGATTCCATCCACTCCCATTGATGTAAAACATTCCATTTCCACCAGTTTGTTCTCATGTAATTGAATTTACACTCAGTTCAACCTGTCTCGCATTGCTGATGCACATCATTACCTTTTTATACAATTCTTTCAGCTTTCTTCATTCAAGCCCCCTTCCAAATTGTGTATAGTAGTCTCTGGAATATATCTCATGACTGTTCCACCACAGCTATGTCAGAAAGATTTTGGAGGAAGCCAGGAGGGCATCATAGATAAAGTATGTGGAGGATATCAGCTCCAAACCTGAAGAGCTTGGTTGAAACTATTCTCCAATTCCTATTCCTTTCCTTAATAATTTTTTTTTTTTTTTTTTTTTTGTCGGTCTCCTGCGTTTGCGAGGTAGCGCAAGGAAACAGACGAAAGAAATGGCCCAACCCACCCCCATATACATGTATATACATATGTCCACACACGCAAATATACATACCTACACAGCTTTCCATGGTTTACCCCAGACGCTTCACATGCCTTGATTCAGTCCACTGACAGCACGTCAACCCCGGTATACCACATCGCTCCAATTCACTCTATTCCTTGCCCTCCTTTCACCCTCCTGCATGTTCAGGTCCCGATCACACAAAATCTTTTTCACTCCATCTTTCCACCTCCAATTTGGTCTCCCTCTTCTCCTCGTTCCCTCCACCTCCGACACAGATATCCTCTTGGTCAATCTTTCCTCACTCATTCTCCCCATGTGCCCAAACCATTTCAAAACACCCTCTTCTGCTCTCTCAACCACGCTCTTTTTATTTCCACACATCTCTCTTACCCTTACGTTACTTACTCGATCAAACCACCTCACACCACACATTGTCCTCAAACATCTCATTTCCAGCACATCCATCCTCCTGCGCACAACTCTATCCATAGCCCACGCCTCGCAACCATACAACATTGTTGGAACCACTATTCCTTCAAACATACCCATTTTTGCTTTCCGAGATACTGTTCTCGACTTCCACACATTCTTCAAGGCTCCCAGAATTTTCGCACCCTCCCCCACCCTATGATCCACTTCCGCTTCCATGGTTCCATCCGCTGCCAGATCCACTCCCAGATATCTAAAACAATTTACTTCCTCCAGTTTTTCTCCATTCAAACTCACCTCCCAATTGACTTGACCCTCAACCCTACTGTACCTAATAACCTTGCTCTTATTCACATTTACTCTTAACTTTCTTCTTTCACACACTTTACCAGACTCAGTCACCAGCTTCTGCAGTTTCTCACATGAATCAGCCTCCAGCGCTGTATCATCAGCGAACAACAACTGACTCACTTCCCAAGCTCTCTCATCCCCAAGAGACTTCATACTTGCCCCTCTTTCCAAAACTCTTGCATTCACCTCCCTAACAACCTCATCCGTAAACAAATTAAACAAACATTGAGACATCACACACCCCTGCCGCAAACCTACATTCACTAAGAACCAATCACTTTCCTCTCTTCCTACACGTACACATGCCTTACATCCTCGATAAAAACTTTTCACTGCTTCTAACAACTTGCCTCCCACACCATATATTCTTAATACCTTCCACAGAGCATCTCTATCAACCCTTATCATATGCCTTCTCCAGATCCATAAATGCTACATACAAATCCATTTGCTTTTCTAAGTATTTCTCACAGGGCACGTGAAGCATTGGGGGTAAACCATGGAAAGGTCTGTGGGGCCTGGATGTGGATAGGGGGCTGTGGTTTTGGTGCATTGCACCTGACAGCTGGAGACTGAGTGTGAACGATTGTAGCCTTTTCTGTCTTTTCTTGGTGCTACCTTGCTGAAAGTGTGTGTGTGTGTGTGTGTGTGTGTGGGGGGGGGGGGGGGGGGGGGGTTGCTTTTTTCCTGTTTGGCGGGGTAGCACCAGGAATGGACGAAGGCAGGCAAGTATGAATATGTATATATGTATATGTCTGCATATGTATTTGTATATACATATTGATGTATATATATATATATATATATATATATATATATATATATATATATATATATATATATATATATATATATATGTGCATGTATGGGCATTTATGTATATATATATATATATATATATATATATGTATATATTTTTTTTTTTTTTTTTGCTTTGTCGCTGTCTCCCGCGTTTGCGAGGTAGCGCAAGGAAACAGACGAAAGAAATGGCCCAACCCACCCCCATACACATGTATATACATACGTCCACACACGCAAATATACATACCTACACAGCTTTCCATGGTTTACCCCAGACGCTTCACATGCCCTGATTCAATCCACTGACAGCACATCAACCCCGGTATACCACATCGCTCCAATTCACTCTATTCCTTGCCCTCCTTTCACCCTCCTGCATGTTCAGGCCCCGATCACACAAAATCTTTTTCACTCCATCTTTCCACCTCCAATTTGGTCTCCCTCTTCTCCTCATTCCCTCCACCTCCGACACATATATCCTCTTGGTCAATCTTTCCTCACTCATTCTCTCCATGTGCCCAAACCATTTCAAAACACCCTCTTCTGCTCTCTCAACCATGCTCTTTTTATCTCCACACATCTCTCTTACCCTTACGTTACTTACTCGATCAAACCACCTCACACCACACATTGTCCTCAAACATCTCATTTCCAGCACATCCATCCTCCTGCGCACAACTCTATCCATAGCCCACGCCTCGCAACCATACAACATTGTTGGAACCACTATTCCTTCAAACATACCCATTTTTGCTTTCCGAGATAATGTTCTCGACTTCCACACATTCTTCAAGGCTCCCAGAATTTTCGCTGCCTCCCCCACCCTATGATCCACTTCCGCTTCCATGGTTCCATCCGCTGCCAGATCCACTCCCAGATATCTAAAACACTTCACTTCCTCCAGTTTTTCTCCATTCAAACTCACCTCCCAATTGACTTGACCCTCAACCCTACTGTACCTAATAACCTTGCTCTTATTCACACTTACTCTTAACTTTCTTCTTGCACACACTTTACCAAACTCAGTCACCAGCTTCTGCAGTTACTCACATGAATCAGCCACCAGCGCTGTATCATCAGTGAACAACAACTGACTCACTTCCTAAGCTCTCTCATCCCCAACAGACTTCATACTTGCCCCTCTTTCCAAAACTCTTGCATTCACCTCCCTAACAACCCCATCCATAAACAAATTAAACAACCATGGAGACATCACACACCCCTGCCGCAAACCTACATTCACTGAGAACCAATCACTTTCCTCTCTTCCTACACGTACACATGCCTTACATCCTCGATAAAAACTTTTCACTGCTTCTAACAACTTGCCTCCCACACCATATATTCTTAATACCTTCCACAGAGCATCTCTATCACCTCTATCATATGCCTTCTCCAGATCCATAAATGCTTCATACAAATCCATTTGCTTTTCTAAGTATTTCTCACATACATTCTTCAAAGCAAACACCTGATCCACACATCCTCTACCACTTCTGAAACCACACTGCTCTTCCCCAATCTGATGCTCTGTACATGCCTTCACCCTCTCAATCAATACCCTCCCATATAATTTACCAGGAATACTCAACAAACTTATACCTCTGTAATTTGAGCACTCACTCTTATCCCCTTTGCCTTTGTACAATGGCACTATGCACACATTCCGCCAATCCTCAGGCACCTCGCCGTGAGTCATACATACATTAAATAACCTTACCAACCAGTCAACAATACAGTCACCCCCTTTTTTAATAAATTCCACTGCAATACCATCCAAACCTGCTGCTATCCCTAGGGATAGGGGAGAAAGAATACTTCCCACGTATTCCCTGCGTGTCGTAGAAGGCGACTAAAAGGGGAGGGAGAGGGTGGCTGGAAATCCTCCCCTTTCTTGTTTTTTTTTAATTTTCCAAAAAAAGGAACAGAGAAGGGGGTCAGGTGAGGATATTCCCTCTAAGGCCCAGTTCTCTGTTCTTAATGCTATCTCGCTAACACGGGAAATGGCAAATAGTATAAAAAAAAAAAAAAAAATCTTCAAAGCAAACACCTGATCCACACATCCTCTACCACTTCTGAAACCACACTGCTCTTCCCCAATCTGATGCTCTGTACATGCCTTCACCCTCTCAATCAATACCCTCCCATATAATTTACCAGGAATACTCAACAAACTTATACCTCTGTAATTTGAGCACTCACTCTTATCCCCTTTGCCTTTGTACAATGGCACTATGCACGCATTCCGCCAATCCTCAGGCACCTCACCATGAGTCATACATACATTGAATAACCTTACCAACCAGTCAACAATACAGTCACCCCCTTTTTTAATAAATTCCACTGCAATACCATCCAAACCTGCTGCCTTGCCGGCTTTCATCTTCCGCAAAGCTTTTACTACCTCTTCTCTGTTTACCAAATCATTTTCCCTAACCCTCTCACTTTGCACACCACTTCAACCAAAACACCCTATATCTGCCACTCTATCATCAAACACATTCAACAAACCTTCAAAATACTCACTCCATCTCCTTCTCACATCACCACTACTTGTTATCACCTCCCCATTTACGCCCTTCACTGAAGTTCCCATTTGCTCCCTTGTCTTACGCACTTTATTTACCTCCTTCCAGAACATCTTTTTATTCTCCCTAAAATTTAATGATACTCTCTTACCCCAACTCTCATTTGCCCTTTTTTTCACCTCTTGCACCTTTCTCTTGACCTCCTGTCTCTTTCTCTTATACATCTCCCACTCAATTGCATTTTTTCCCTGCAAAAATCGTCCAAATGCCTCTCTCTTCTCTTTCACTAATAATCTTACTTCTTCATCCCACCACTCACTACCCTTTCTAATCAACCCACCTCCCACTCTTCTCATGCCACAAGCATCTTTTGCGCAATCCATCACTGATTCCCTAAATACATCCCATTCCTCCCCCACTCCCCTTACTTCCATTGTTCTCACCTTTTTCAATTCTGTACTCAGTCTCTCTTGGTACTTCCTCACACAAGTCTCCTTCCCAAGCTCACTTACTCTCACCACTCTCTTCACCCCAACATTCACTCTTCTTTTCTGAAAACCCATGCAAATCTTCACCTTAGCCTCCACAAGATAATGATCAGACATCCCTCCAGTTGCACCTCTCAGCACATTAACATCCAAAAGTCTCTCCTTCGCGCGCCTGTCAATTAACACGTAATCCAATAACGCTCTCTGGCCATCTCTCCTACTTACATAAGTATACTTATGTATATCTCGCTTTTTAAACCAGGTATTCCCAATCATCAGTCCTTTTTCAGCACATAAATCTACAAGCTCTTCACCATTTCCATTTACAACACTGAACACCCCATGTATACCAATTATTCCCTCAACTGCCACATTACTCACCTTTGCATTCAAATCACCCATCACTATAACCCAGTCTCGTGCATCAAAACCACTAACACACTCATTCAGCTGCTCCCAAAACACTTGCCTCTCATGATCTTTCTTCTCATGCCCATTCCTTAATAATGCAGTTCATAAAGTAGATGACCCTTTCACAAAAGCTAATGTTCTTGCTGAAAGTTTAACAGTGTCTTGTGTCAGCCAGTCATTGTGTAGCATCAGCCAGTATATAGGGGAGTTCCAAGAAAGGAAAGAAAAGGATTATAATGAGCCGTTTTGTATGAAGGAAATGATATCAGCTCTATCAGACACTGAATCTATTTCTTTAAGGGATGATGAAGTACACACAATATGTTAAAGTGTCCTCCAGTAGCATCTAGAATTCTTGTTATTTTTTTTTTACCTAACATGGATGCCTAGTGTACCCCATGTACTGTAGTTGGAAGGTAACCCCTATTCATGCCATTTTTAAGCCAGGTAAAGATCCTTCCATTGCTGCAGCCTGCTGACTTGTTGCACTGACTTTACTGTCTTTGCAATCTGAAGAAAATAATTTTCATAATAGATTAATTTGGCACCTTGAAAGAAATGGTTGTATTACTACATTCCAACATGGTTTCAGAAAGTTTTGTTCTACTACAGACCTCTTGATACAAATGTCTAGTGACTTTCAGAAAGGATTTGCTAATCACCATAATAAAATAGCAATGTTCTTTGATTTGGAGAACATGTATGTTGCTACTTGCAGACATGGTATTGTAAGTCAGTTCTGCAAATTGGGCCTTTGAGGCAGACCGTTGAGGGTTATTCAACTCTTTTTGAATGACAGAAGATTAAAGTTTTGGGTTTGGCACAGGGCAGTATGCAAAGTTACCTGCTTCATTTTTACTAGTTATTGTGTTGTAGAATTATATCAGGGAATATTTAATTTTTCCTTTTTGTTGATGATTTGGCCACTGTACATCATCTGATGTTGCTGTGACATGCACATTAGCTGTCTTTGACAAGATTACCGAGTGAGCAGATAGCATTTGTTTTAAGTTCTATGAGCAAAAAGCTGGAAAGTACATTTTATAGGACCATCTAAAAGATCAGTAGGTCTGCATGTATTACTGAAGTGTAGTCTCATTCTGTATGAAGAAGAAGCAGAATTTTTGGGCATGTCCCTCACATTAAGAACCTTAAAAGTATAATGATGTAGGTACTCAGTTTTGAAGGTGGTGTATCACTGCTCCTGGGGAGCTGATAAGAAAACAAAGCCAAAGTTATGTGATTCTTTATGAAGATCAAAACTGGACAGTGGTTGTCAGACATATTTGTCAGCCGCTGATTATATTTTGAAAATGGTAGACATTGTCCATACTCTGGCCCTTGAATAGGTGCTGGAGCATTTAAATCTTATAAAGCTGAAAGTCTAATTGCAGATTCTGGTAAGATCCTTATGAATTTAACATGCAAAGAACTTGGTTTTTAAAGCATGTTTTTTTTTAGACCAAAAGTGCATCATATAGCCCCATATATAGGTATATCTATTCTGTTGAGAAGACTTCAAGTTGATCAGCCTCCAAAATTCTCAGGCATTTTAAATTCAAGGATAAAAGATGCCATTGATTAGAGTAGTTTGGACTTGAACCTAAGTCAGGAAGTAGGTTTATTTGATACCTCCCTTGAAGGTATGTGAGATCAATTTTTGCAAGGAATGGATGAAAATGACCAGAAGTAACACTGTTTGTACAATAAGAAAAAGTTGATTTATCCAGCATGATGTTATTCATGCAAACAAAGATACTCACAGGTTCCTCAATAGTGATGGTGTAGGCTTTGCCATAGTTTCCTTAGAAAAATCTTGTACAGGTACATCACCGATTTTCCGGCACTCTTGGTTCCAAAGCCTTGCCGAATTAACCATTTTGCCAGACCAACCGTGGTCACTTAATGATAATTCATCAACACACCTCTAACCCACTAATTATGCATCTCCCATGTGTCTAAAGTATACCATGGACTGCTAGAAACTTAGATTAAACAAATATTATATGTAACTTGGATAAATGAACGAAATGCATTATACACTTGCTCAGGACTGAGGTGCTCATCAGCTATGAGTTTCGCAAATTCGTCCACATACCCGGCAGCTCCTTCATGGTTTGCAGACCACTTTTCTCCACACACTTTATTCATGGAAATTCCATGTTGCTACTTGAATCTTTGAATCCATCCTTCACTATAGTCATGCTCATGTCATAATTTAAATTCTTTATGGAACAAGGTGGTCCATTATCATGCTACCTGACAAGTCCACTTTATCACGCCAATGCTGTCAAAACCATTCCACCATCACTCGATAGTGCTCAGTATTCTTACCATCTTTCATAGTTTTTCTAATCGTCATTTGCTTCTTGGAATCGCTCAGCTTATGCACCGAAACACCACGGTCCATTTTTTCTACAGTTCTCCTATATCTTGGATTGATATGGAGTGGTGTTTACGTATGACACCACCACTGACACTCTCATAAGTCTTAGAAGCCATAGATTTAAGCAAATTAAGCTAAAAATCTCACAGAATTGTGGTATCACCACCAAGTGCAGTGTAAAGAATGTAAATAAGTGCACCCTACACACAACACCATCTGTGGTCACCCAGTAAAGTAGTCTGGTGGCTGCAGTAATTTCAGGTTCCCTCACGTGATTTTGTCTGGACTAAAGGAGGTGCCGAACCATCAGTTGCTGGAAAATCGGTGGTGTACCTGTATAGAAAAACTACCAAGAGAATCTTCCATGTCCATTGCTGAATTGTTTGGTATTTGTGCTGTGTTTGAATTAACTAAACATTCTCATAAAATGAATTTTACAATTTACTCATGATTCCCAGAGTGCAAACCAAGCCATATCGCATTATGCTCCAGTGTATATCATAGTCAAAAAAAAGTCCAAGATTGGATTATGAAAAGTCTCTCAGAGCACACATGTTAGTATTAGCAGCAATGAAATAGTAGATACTAGGGCCAAAGCATTGTATAATAGTAGCTTGTATAAGAAAAACTCGCATTGATTTTATAAGCAAAATAGAAAAGATTGTGTTAGATATGAATGACTAGCTGAATGCTATTTGGAAACCCAAAAAGATAGCGAACTATGTATGATAAAAAAGAGGTGTTGAAGTTTGACATTGCTCCTTTGATAGGAATTGCCATTTTGAAACTTCTCCGTCAGCTGGAGATTGGTCATACTACATTGACTCATTGCCACTTAATTGAGAAGAATCTTAACCCAATAAGTGACACCTGTAACTGCAGTATTACCATGGAACATGTATGAATGAAATAGTAAAATATAGAAGCCTCAGACTGAAACACAACTTATATCATAACAATGGAAAGAATAAAAGCATTAGATAAATTTAAACAATAATGTTAATGTAAAAAGTGATTGATTTTTAAAGGAAACCAGATTACATGGTTTTGTGTAGATATTAAAGTATAAGGATTTCTGCTAAAAGAAACCAAAATATATAATTCTTTTGAGTAGTTTTTATTCTATGCAACAGCACTAGATTCTTCCTCCCCAAACCACTCTATCTAACCATCAACCCCTGAGTAGAATTGAAAAGCTGACTTCTGCCTCACGCTTCAGCAACCTCTACACACAGATCCGTCTACCTCAACAAATATAACACTGACAAAACATGTATACACTGAACTGACCCATCAGACAACCAACCTCCTTATTTAGTCTTTAACACCAGCCCACTGGAGTTTCAACCATCAGAATACACACTTCCTAGACAGGCATAAAGTCACATGCTCCACACTAAATTGTAGACGTCAACCATCACAACATTACAAACACCGTTTTAGCATGTCCTAAAACCCCTCATGCCTATCGCATATCTACCATAATGAAGTCACTGTGAACTTGGTGCACTCGCTAATCAATTTCCATATACATAAGATGCTCATACATCATCTTATGATCTGTGGTCCTACCAGGAAGCAAGTAAGCAATTTTAAGTTTTTAAATATCTTTTTCATGCTTAAATGTTCTGAACAACCATTAGGTTCTTGCATTTTACAAATTTCTGAATCTAAACATTAAGGATCTATCCTGCTTGGTGTGAGAGCCCTCCATCAGGAGAGCCACTTTCTGTTGTGCCTTTGGATCACATTTAGAAAGTATTTTTCACTTTTGGGTAATACCTTTTTACCTGAAAGGTTTTCCACCAAACTGTCCTCTTTCATTCAGGTAAGAAATGTGGATTTTTGAAGTAGAAGAACCTTTTCACTCTGAAGTGATGTCCCTGCCTGCCTTGCTTTCATCTCTTTTTTAAAAAAGAAAAAAAAAATTACACGTGTTAACCACATGTGGCTTGGGTAGTTATGGAAAACTGAAACACCCAAGTTGAATTTGAATGTCTATTTAAACTAACTTGATGAAACCAATCAAGATGTAACTGACAGACCTAACATCATAGACATGATTTCTACATGTGCTTAAGACTTACTCATCACCAAAAGAACTATATTATTGATATTCACTCTGAAATTGCTATGAAATAAGTCAGACTTTTCTTTCTTCTTTTAGTGACACATGTTCCTTAGAACCCTGTTCTGTATATACTTCATTTTCACTCAGAATTATATTTTTTGCTCTATATCATATTTTCTCTTTTGTTTATCTCTTCACAGTGGGATAACACAATTGAAATTCCTCAGATGTTATTTTTTCATACATATTCTCCATTTCTCGCATTAGCGAGGTAGCATTAAGAAAAGAGGACTGAGCCTTAGAGGGAATATCCTCATTTGGACCCCTTCTTTGTTCCTTTTGGAATTTTTTTTTTTTTTTTTTTTTTTTTTTTTTTTTTTTTTGGCCGCTGTCTCCCGCGTTTGCGAGGTAGCGCAAGGAAACAGACGAAAGAAATGGCCCAACCCACCCCCATACACATGTATATACATACGTCCACACACGCAAATATACATACCTACACAGCTTTCCATGGTTTACCCCAGACGCTTCACATGCCTTGATTCAATCCACTGACAGCACGTCAACCCCGGTATACCACATCGCTCCAATTCACTCTATTCCTTGCCCTCCTTTCACCCTCCTGCATGTTCAGGCCCCGATCACACAAAATCTTTTTCACTTCATCTTTCCACCTCCAATTTGGTCTCCCTCTTCTCCTCGTTCCCTCCACCTCTGACACATATATCCTCTTGGTCAATCTTTCCTCACTCATTTTCTCCATGTGCCCAAACCATTTCAAAACACCCTCTTCTGCTCTCTCAACCACGCTCTTTTTGTTTCCACACATCTCTCTTACCCTTACGTTACTTACTCGATCAAACCACCTCACACCACACATTGTCCTCAAACATCTCATTTCCAGCACATCTATCCTCCTGCGCACAACTCTATCCATAGCCCACGCCTCGCAACCATACAACATTGTTGGAACCACTATTCCTTCAAACATACCCATTTTTGCTTTCCGAGATAATGTTCTTGACTTCCACACATTCTTCAAGGCTCCCAGAATTTTCGCTCCCTCCCCCACTCTATGATCCACTTCCGCTTCCATGGTTCCATCTGCTGCCAGATCCACTCCCAGATATCTAAAACACTTCACTTCCTCCAGCTTTTCTCCATTCAAACTCACCTCCCAATTGACTTGACCCTCAACCCTACTGTACCTAATAACCTTGCTCTTATTCACATTTACTCTTAACTTTCTTCTTTCACACACTTTACCAAACTCAGTCACCAGCTTCTGCAGTTTCTCACATGAATCAGCCACCAGCGCTGTATCATCAGCGAAAATTATATCTGTTTATAATATCCATATCTTTAAGTATTAGACCTAAAAGGAAAGCCCAAACTGTGTGCTGAAGAATTCTGCCTATTGGTTTGGCTTTCAGATAGATGATCAAGTGCTGCTTCACTTGTAAAGGAGGACATCATGCATGCAAAGAGTGAGAATTACTTTAGCAATTTTACACTTTCCAGTTTCTCATTATCATCATCTCGTTTACTAAGGGCAGGTCAGATAGATCGATTCTAACTGATCAAACCTATGTTTCCTTAGCTGTAGTACACTGATACGATAAACAGAATTACTTCCTGAGATAGAACTCTATACACAAATGTGAATTATCAGTTTAGACATCCATCTTCTTTCGCAGTCCTTCTCTCATGCACAAACTGCATTCACTGCTCAGTTTACAATCATTCCTTGATTATCTGGAATGTTAGTCTTTAGCAACTCTCTTTCCAAGTTCATCTACTTTTCATACACTTAACATGCCCTTCTTGTTCAACATTTACCTGATAAGTTTCATTAATCAAATTGTTATTCGCAACACATTGTTCTGTACTTGGACATGCTGACTTAGTGTGCTTTCATGTTCTTCTGATACCTTCTATATCTCTTGAATATCTTGATTCTTTATTTTATGGCTTCTTTTGATTTTAGAAATACTTGATGGGTTGTTAATCACTGCTGCTTTCATTTCTATTTTTCATGTATATGCACTAAGGAAGACACAGATTTCACATCTTTTATAGAGAAGTTGGAACTGGTATTTCATGATGTGATGATCTTGTACACACCATATTTAACTTCATCTTTTTATACACCAGAGTTGTCAGAACCTTCAGCATATCTACCTTTCATAACTTTTTATGCTTTCATCCTGCCAAATACTTTTACTGAACATCATTCCCATATACTTCAGATGCATACTGAGTTCTTCACCTTTTAACATAATGTTACAGTGGGATTGATCAGATCCTGTCATGCATGGACATCTTACTCCTCTTGCAGTTGCTCCCAGTCTCTTTCTCCTCCAGATGTGAAAGCAATTTTTTTGTTGCTGTTTTACCTATTGTCATGGTTAACAGAACAGTATCATTCATGTGCAATAGCTAAGGTAACTTTCTTTTACACCGTGGTTCATCTGGACCAGATAAATCTAACCATTATGGTACTGCTATTAAAACTTTGATCAGCTGTCACCTAAATACTAGCCTCAATATAAAAGCTTCAGCTGCTGTTGCTGTCTAACAGTGCACACCTTCAAGAGCTAGAACTTGGTAAAATTCGGTTATTATTCATATCATGTACATTTCATAAATCCAGAAGTACTGCTTATGCTTTCTTTATATAGTATAAGAAGAGAGAAGAATGCTTTTGTTTTGCATGGTCATTTATGAAAAACTAAACAAGCAAATCTTAGGGACTGAATCACATGGACCATCATGAAAGGCTGGAAGAACTTGTTCCATGTAGCCTTAATAGAAGAAGACTTAAGGTAT
This sequence comes from Panulirus ornatus, assembly GCF_036320965.1. Lineage (NCBI taxonomy): Eukaryota > Metazoa > Arthropoda > Malacostraca > Decapoda > Palinuridae > Panulirus > Panulirus ornatus. The sequence goes on along the minus strand of NC_092225.1, from coordinate 101,416,155 downwards.
TCATTGATGAATGCACATCAGAAATTGAGGGAATGAAAAAAATTTATGGGCTAAAACCTTATGACAAGGAACAAGCAGAGTACTGGACTCCTATGCTATTCCTAAGTGAGTGAGGTTGCATCAGGAACAGATAAGTGAGCCTAAGAGGAGGTTGTTTAAAGCAAAACTGCTCAAAGTGAAGACAAGTTTCCACAGTAAAAGGGAGGTTACATCCCAAATCCAGTGTTCCCAACTCAGGACATCTAGAAGAAAATTATAATGGTGATAATGTATACATTTAATGTATGCAAAACTGCTGAGAACGAAAATGAACCAATCATGCTGACCAATAAAGAGTGCCTTTTTTGGCACGAGTAAATGAAGTGCAGTGACTGTCGAGCACTTGGGTTTGTTTGAGGGAGGGCTTTCAGGGTTCTTAGACAGTTGGTGATAGCTTCTGTTTTGTTAAGTGAATTTTACTGCTTGGTGTAATTTTTGGAGAAACAGCTTGACTGGTTCACTATGCCATCAGTTTTGGCAACATTTCTCCCGATTGCTTGTGTGATGGATTCATGAGTTCTATACAAATATCCAAGCAGTGAGGCTTCCATTATCAGATATTTTGACTGTATGCTTTATTCTAAGGATTAACATTTCTGTGGCCTTTTTATTTGAAGAAATGCTGTGAGAGATTTTGGGGGTGCCATATCACCAAGAAAGAAAGCACATTTGATACAGTGACTGGCATTGTTAAGCCACTTTTCCAGTGATTCATTGCAATGCTAGTAAATTATTTTCATCTTAGTCACTTATTATTCACTCTGGTATATTTATTGATTTTCTATTAGAATTTATTTGAAAAGCTTTTATGTTTTCATATCACTGGTAGACATGTATAAAATAGATGACTTGGAATGTTTAGTGGTGTATTAAGTTTTTATTATAACCTTGTTTGAAGCTTTTATTTATTAGTTTTAGACAACTAATGCATCAATAAGATCATTTAGAAAAGTAACCTACCACAGAGTCAGTAGACTATATGTAGGAATGGCTATGCTGCATAATTGCATTACAGATGTTTATACAAAAGTTTTGATATAGACAAAAATTTAAGTAGGAAGCAAATATTCCTTTTCAGCAGTTCTTCCTTCTAATAAGTCCAAAAACATGGCTAGAAACTTTCAGTAACATACCATTCCAGAATTTGGCATATCTGCCAAATTGTTGATTTCTTTATGATATTTGATATCTCAACTCTTCCCCTTTATGACACTATTGAAGGCATAGGTAAGAAGGTAATGCCTAGATGTACCATTTCCTATCTTTTTTCATGTATATATTTCTTACATACTTATCATTTCCTGCTTTAGCAAGATAGTATCAAGAACACATGACTGAGCCTTAAAGGAAATCCTCACTTGGCCTCCTTCTCTGTACCTTCTTTTGGAAAAGTGAAACAGGAGGGGAGGATTTCCAGCTCTCCACTCCTGCAGCTTTTAGTCACCTTTTACAACATGCAGGAAATACATGAGAAGTATTCTTCCTTCCCCCATCCCAGGGATAAAGGATGTGTGGAAAGAGAAAACATTATCTTGGAGAGCAAAAATGGGTATGTTTGAAGGAATAGTAGTACCAACAATATCATATGGTTGTGAGGCATAGTCTGTAGATAGGGTTGTACGGAGGGGGATGAATGTGTTGGAAATGAAATATTTTAGGACAATATGTGGTGTGAGGTGGTTTGATTGAGTTAGCAATGAATGTGGCCTTTTTTTTTTTTTGTCTTTTCCTGGCACTACCTTGTTGACATGGGGAGTGGCGATGCTGTCTCCTGTGGGGTTGGGTGGCACCAGGAATAGAAAAAGGCAAGCAAGTATGAATTTGTACATTTGTATATACGTTTATGTCTGTATGTTTTTTTTTTTTTTTTTTTGCCGCTGTCTCCCGCGTTTGCGAGGTAGCACAAGGAAACAGACGAAAGAAATGGCCCAACCCACCCCCATACACATGTATATACATACGTCCACACACGCAAATATACATACCTACACAGCTTTCCATGGTTTACCCCAGACACTTCACATGCCCTGATTCAATCCACTGACAGCACGTCAACCCCGGTAATCCACATCGATCCAATTCACTCTATTCCTTGCCCTCCTTTCACCCTCCTGCATGTTCAGGCCCCGATCACACAAAATCTTTTTCACTCCATCTTTCCACCTCCAATTTGGTCTCCCACTTCTCCTCGTTCCCTCCACCTCCGACATATATATCCTCTTGGTTAATCTTTCCTCACTCATTCTCTCCATGTGCCCAAACCATTTCAAAACACCCTCTTCTGCTCTCTCAACCACGCTCTTTATTTCCACACATCTCTCTTACCCTTACGTTACTTACTCGATCAAACCACCTCACACCACACATTGTCCTCAAACATCTCATTTCCAACACATCCATCCTCCTGCGCACAACTCTATCCATAGCCCACGCCTCGCAACCATACAACATTGTTGGAACCACTATTCCTTCAAACATACCCATTTTTGCTTTCCGAGATAATGTTCTCGACTTCCACACATTCTTCAAGGCTCCCAGAATTTTCGCCCCCTCCCTCACCCTATGATCCACTTCCGCTTCCATGGTTCCATCCGCTGCCAGATCCACTCACAGATATCTAAAACACTTTACTTCCTCCAGTTTTTCTCCATTCAAACTTACCTCCCAATTGACTTGACCCTCAACCCTGCTGTACCTAATAACCTTGCTCTTATTCACATTTACCCTTAACTTTCTTCTTTCACACACTTTACCAAACTCAGTCACCAGCTTCTGCAGTTTCTCACATGAATCAGCCACCAACGCTGTATCATCAGTGAACAACAACTGACTCACTTCCCAAGCTCTCTCATCCCCAACAGACTTCATACTTGCCCCTCTTTCCAAAACTCTTGCATTCACCTCCCTAACAACCCCATCCATAAACAAATTAAACAACCATGGAGACATCACACACCCCTGCCACAAACCTACATTCACTGAGAACCAATCACTTTCCTCTCTTCCTACACGTACACATGCCTTACATCCTCGATAAAAACTTTTCACTGCTTCTAACAACTTGCCTCCCACACCATATATTCTTATTACCTTCCACAGAGCATCTCCATCAACCCTTATCATATGCCTTCTCCAGATCCATAAATGCTACATACAAATCCATTTGCTTTTCTAAGTATTTCTCACATACATTCTTCAAAGCAAACACCTGATCCACACATCCTCTACCACTTCTGAAACCACACTGCTCTTCCCCAATCTGATGCTCTGTACATGCCTTCACCCTCTCAATCAATACCCTCCCATATAATTTACCAGGAATACTCAACAAACTTTATTTATATTATTATACTTTGTCGCTGTCTCCCGCGTTTGCGAGGTAGCGCAAGGAAACAGACGAAAGAAATGGCCCAACCCCCCCCATACACATGTATATACATACGTCCACACACGCAAATATACATACCTACACAGCTTTCCATGGTTTACCCCAGACGCTTCATATGCCTTGCTTCAATCCACTGACAGCACGTCAACCCCGGTATACCACATCGCTCCAATTCACTCTATTCCTTGCCCTCCTTTCACCCTCCTGCATGTTCAGGCCCCGATCACACAAAATCTTTTTCACTTCATCTTTCCACCTCCAATTTGGTCTCCCTCTTCTCCTTGTTCCCTCCACCTCCGACACATATATCCTCTTGGTCAATCTTTCCTCACTCATCCTCTCCATGTGCCCAAACCACTTCAAAACACCCTCTTCTGCTCTCTCAACCACGCTCTTTTTATTTCCACACATCTCTCTTACCCTTACGTTACTCACTCGATCAAACCACCTCACACCACACATTGTCCTCAAACATCTCATTTCCAGCACATCCATCCTCCTGCGCACAACTCTATCCATAGCCCACGCCTCGCAACCATACAACATTGTTGGAACCACTATTCCTTCAAACATACCCATTTTTGCTTTCCGAGATAATGTTCTCGACTTCCACACATTCTTCAAGGCCCCCAGGATTTTCGCCCCCTCCCCCACCCTATGATCCACTTCCGCTTCCATGGTTCCATCCGCTGCCAGATCCACTCCCAGATATCTAAAACACTTCACTTCCTCCAGTTTTTCTCCATTCAAACTCACCTCCCAATTGACTTGACCCTCAACCCTACTGTACCTAATAACCTTGCTCTTATTCACATTTACTCTTAACTTTCTTCTTCCACACACTTTTCCAAACTCAGTCACCAGCTTCTGCAGTTACTCACATGAATCAGCCACCAGCGCTGTATCATCAGCGAACAACAACTGACTCACTTCCCAAGCTCTCTCATCCCCAACAGACTTCATACTTGCCCCTCTTTCCAAAACTCTTGCATTTACCTCCCTAACAACCCCATCCATAAACAAATTAAACAACCATGGAGACATCACACACCCCTGCCGCAAACCTACATTCACTGAGAACCAATCACTTTCCTCTCTTCCTACACGTACACATGCCTTACATCCTCGATAAAAACTTTTCACTGCTTCTAACAACTTTCCTCCCACACCATATATTCTTAATACCTTTGTCGCTGTCTCCCGCGTTTGCGAGGTAGCGCAAGGAAACAGACGAAAGAAATGGCCCAACCCACCCCCGTACACATGTATATACATACGTCCACACACGCAAATATACATACCTACACAGCTTTCCATGGTTTACCCCAGACGCTTCACATGCCTTGATTCAATCCACTGACAGCACGTCAACCCGGTATACCACATCGCTCCAATTCACTCTATTCCTTGCCCTCCTTTCACCCTCCTGCATGTTCAGGCCCCGATCACACAAAATCTTTTTCACTCCATCTTTCCACCTCCAATTTGGTCTCCCTCTTCTCCTCGTTCCCTCCACCTCTGACACATATATCCTCTTGGTCAAACTTTCCTCACTCATTCTCTCCATGTGCCGGCTTTCATCTTCCGCAAAGCTTTTACTACCTCTTCTCTGTTTACCAAATCATTCTCCCTAACCCTCGCACTTTGCACACCACCTCGACCAAAACACCCTATATCTGCCACTCTATCATCAAACACATTCAACAAACCTTCAAAATACTCACTCCATCTCCTTCTCACATCACCACTACTTGTTATCACCTCCCCATTTGCGCCCTTCACTGAAGTTCCCATTTGCTCCCTTGTCTTACGCACTTTATTTACCTCCCTCCAGAACATCTTTTTATTCTCCCTAAAATTTAATGATACTCTCTCACCCCAACTCTCATTTGCCCTCTTTTTCACCTCTTGCACCTTTCTCTTGACCTCCTGTCTCTTTCTTTTATACATCTCCCACACAATTGCATTTTTTTCCATGCAAAAATCATCCAAATGTCTCTCTCCTCTTTCACTAATAATCTTACTTCTTCATCCCACCACTCTCTACCCTTTCTAATCAACCCACCTCCCACTCTTCTCATGCCACAAGCATCTTTTGCGCAATCCATCACTGATTCCCTAAATACATCCCATTCCTCCCCCACTCCCCTTACTTCCATTGTTCTCACCTTTTTCCATTCTGTACTCAGTCTCTCCTGGTGCTTCCTCACACAAGTCTCCTTCCCAAGCTCACTTACTCTCACCACCCTCTTCACCCCAACATTCACTCATCTTTTCTGAAAACCCATACAAATCTTCACCTTAGCCTCCACAAGATAATGATCAGACATCCCTCCAGTTGCACCTCTCAGCACATTAACATCCAAAAGTCTCTCTTTCGCGCGCCTGTCAATTAACACGTAATCCAATAACGCTCTCTGGCCATCTCTCCTACTTACATACGTATACTTATGTATATCTCGCTTTTTAAACCAGGTATTACCAATCACCAGTCCTTTTTCAGCACATAAATCTACAAGCTCTTCACCATTTCCATTTACAACACTGAACACCCCATGAATACCAATTATTCCCTCAACTGCCACATTACTCACCTTTGCATTCAAATCACCCATCACTATAACCCGGTCTCGTGCATCAAAGCCACTAACACACTCATTCAGCTGCTCCCAAAATACTTGCCTCTCATGATCTTTCTTCTCATGCCCAGGTGCATATGCACCAATAATCATCCATCTCTCTCCATCAACTTTCAGTTTTACCCTTATTAATCGAGAATTTACTTTCTTACATTCTATCACATACTCCCACAACTCCTGTTTCAGGAGTACTGCTACTCCTTCCCTTGCTCTTGTCCTCTCACTAACCCCTGACTTTACTCCCAAGACATTCCCAAACCACTCTTCCCCTTTACCCTTGAGCTTCGTTTCACTCAGAGCCAAAACATCCAGGTTCCTTTCCTCAAACATACTACCTATCTCTCCTTTTTTTCTCATCTTAGTTACATCCACACACATTTAGACACCCAAGTCTGAGCCTTCGAAGAGGATGAGCACTCCCCGCGTGACTCCTTCTTCTGTTTCCCATTTTAGAAAGTTAAAAAAAAAAAAAAAAAAAAAAATGAGGGGAGGATTTCTGGCCCCCCGCTCCCGTCCCCTCTAGTCGCCTTCTACGACATGCGAGGAATGCGTGGGAAGTATTCTTTCACCCCTATCCCCAGGGATAATATACTTATAATATACTTATACTGAGAAATACTTAGAAAAGCAAATGCATTTGTATGTAGCATTTATGGATCTGGAGAAGGCATATGATAGAGTTGATAGAGATGCTCTGTGGAAGGTATTAAGAATATATGGTGTGGGAGGCAAGTTGTTAGAAGCAGTGAAAAGTTTTTATCAAGGATGTAAGGCATGTGTACGTGTAGGAAGAGAGGAAAGTGATTGGTTCTCAGTGAATGTAGGTTTGCGGCAGGGGTGTGTGATGTCTCCATGGTTGTTTAATTTGTTTATGGATGGGGTTGTTAGGGAGGTGAATGCAAGAGTTTTGGAAAGAGGGGCAAGTATGAAGTCTGTTGTGGATGAGAGAGCTTGGGAAGTGAGTCAGTTGTTGTTCGCTGATGATACAGCACTGGTGGCTGATTCATGTGAGAAACTGCAGAAGCTGGTGACTGAGTTTGGTAAAGTGTGTGAAAAAAGAAAGTTAAGAGTAAATGTGAATAAGAGCAAGGTAATTAGGTACAGTAGGGTTGAGGGTCAAGTCAATTGGGAGGTAAGTTTGAATGGAGAAAAACTGGAGGAAGTGAAGTGTTTTAGATATCTGGGAGTGGATCTGGCAGCGGATGGAAACATGGAAGCGGAAGTGGATCATAGGGTGGGGGAGGGGGGCGAAAATTCTGGGAGCCTTGAAGAATGTGTGGAAGTCGAGAACATTATCTCGGAAAGCAAAAATGGGTATGTTTGAAGGAATAGTGGTTCCAACAATGTTGTATGGTTGCGAGGCGTGGACTATGGATAGAGTTGTGCGCAGGAGGATGGATGTGCTGGAAATGAGATGTTTGAGGACAATGTGTGGTGTGAGGTGGTTTGATCGAGTAAGTAACGTAAGGGTAAGAGAGATGTGTGGAAATAAAAAGAGCGTGGTTGAGAGAGCAGAAGAGGGTGTTTTGAAATGGTTTGGTCACATGGAGAGAATGAGTGAGGAAAGATTGACAAAGAGGATATATGTGTCGGAGGTGGAGGGAACGAGGAGAAGAGGGGGACCAAATTGGAGGTGGAAAGATGGAGTGAAAAAGATTTTGTGTGATCGGGGCCTGAACATGCAGGAGGGTGAAAGGAGGGCAAGGAATAGAGTGAATTGGAGTGATGTGGTATACCGGGGTTGACGTGCTGTCAGTGGATTGAATCAAGGCATGTGAAGCGTCTGGGGTAAACCATGGAAAGCTTTGTAGGTATGTATATTTGCGTGTGTGGACGTATGTATATACATGTGTATGGGGGTGAGTTGGGCCATTTCTTTCGTCTGTTTCCTTGCGCTACCTCGCAAATGCGGGAGACAGCGACAAAGCAAAAAAAAAAAAAAAATATAAAAATATACATACACATACATGCGCACGTATACACACACACATACATATGAAAAATTTAAGAAATGATTTAGAAAACTGAAACTTCTAGCTTGAAATGAAATGAAAAAATGAATGTCACATAATGGTTCAACCTCTGGCTATGGAAAAGGGAAATGTATAATTTATTTACACAAACGTCAATAGTAGTTCTCATCAATTTAACCACTGTATCAATAAGCTTCGATGTCTAAGCTACATTTTTTCCAATTTCACTATTTTCTTGTCAAAGCACCATGTATGAAAACTATCACTCCAGTAACACAACTATAAACATTTACTTCCCCTTTAAAAAAGTTCTGGGGAAGTCTGTATGTATATTTATTTATTTATTTTGCTTTGTCGCTGTCCCCCGCATTAGCGAGGTAACGCAAGGAAACTGACGAAAGAATGGCCCATCCCACCCACATACACATGTATATACATACACGTACACACACGCAAATATACATACCTATCATCTCATTGTATACATATATATACACACACAGACATATACATATATACACATGTACATAATTCATACTGTCTGCCTTTATTTTATTCCCATTGCCATATATGTTGATGTATATGTGTGGCTAGGAGTGGATGGATCTTTCTTCGTGTGTTTCCTGGCACTACTTTGCTGACGTGGGGAATGGCGATCGTCTAAAAATTATTTATATTTATTACACTTTGTCGCTGTCTCCCGCGTTAGTGAAGTAGCGCAAGGAAACAGACTAAAGAATGGCCCAACCCACCCACATACACATGTATATACATACACATCCACACACACACATATACTTACCTATACATTTCAACGAATACATATATATACATACACAGACATGTACATATATATACATATCCATAATTCATACTTGCTGCCTTTATTCATTCCCATCACCACCCCGCCACACATGAAATGACAACCCCCTCTCCCCACATGCATGTGAGGTAGCACCAGGAAAAGACAACAAAGGCCACATTCGTTCACACTCACTCTAGCTGTCATTTATAAGCACCAAAACCACAGCTTCCTTTCCACATCCAGGCCCCACATAACTTTCCATGGTTTACCCCAGACACTTCACATGCCCTGGTTCATTCCATTGACAGCACATCAACCCCGGTATACCACATCGTTCCAATTCACTCTTATTCCTTGCATGCCTTTCACCCTTCTGTATGTTCAGGCCCCGATCGCTTAAAATCTTTTTCAATCCATCTTTCCACCTCCAATTTGGTGTCCCACTTCTCCTTGTTCCCTCCACCTCTGACACATATATCCTCTTTGTCAATCTTTCTTCACTTATTCTCTCCATGTGTCCAAACCATTTCAACACACCCTCTTTTGCCTTCTCAACCACTCTCTTTTTATTACCACACATCTCTCTTACCCTTTCATTACTTACTCGATCAAACCACCTCACACCACATATTGTCCTCAAACATTTCATTTCCAACACATTCACCCTCCTCCACACAACCCTATCTATATTCTTATTGACCTAGAAAAATTGAAGGATGAGTTTCGGTTGGCAAATGAATTTTGATTTTGACAAGTGTAGAATTTTATGTATTAGCAGTAAAAACGAGGTGAGCTTTAATATTGGTGCTATATTGAATACATATACATACATATTCTTATTGACGTAGAAAAATTGATGGGCTAGGCTTACAGGTGGCAAATGAAATTTAAATTTGACAAGCGCAAAACTTTATGTATTGGCAGTGAAAACAAGAAGGTGAGCTTTAGTATTGATTCTTTTTAGATGTAGAGGGCGAGGAAAATTTTTTAGATGTAATAATCTCTTAATTTCCAAAAGCCAAGTAAGCAGAGAATGGAAGTTGTAGAAAATGAAAAGTTCCTGGCTTTCATATTCAAAACTAAGGAAATATTCCTCACAGTGCAAGTCAGTGGTCTCTCTCCACCTTGAAAAAGGAGACATAGGCAGAATGGAGAGAGTACAGTGGCAGGCAATGCAACATGATTTCAGGACAGAGAAACAAATCATATGAGAGCCAATTAAATGACTAAGAAAAAGGTTTAAGAGGAGATTTAGTACAGGCATTCAAATTTATTGAAGGCTTTGATAATCCCAATCTATGCAATTACTTAATGCTAGATTTGTCTGATTTCATTCTTGGTTGTTTAAAGCAGCGCCCATCTGTCTATCTATATCTCCGATGCCTGTTCCAATTGGATTTCCCTTAAAGGGGTGGCCACATAAGAGGCTTTCCTTAACTAAAGGACTCCAGTACCACTTCTTAGCCTTTAGTTCCTCACCCTTAAGAGACCACAGGCAGGGGGCAACTCAAGTGCAGTGTTTGTAGAGGCTCCCAGCTAATGTTCCTAATGACTACATCTGTCTAATGCTCTCCTACTTACTACCTTTACCTAACGCTCCTGCCTAAATTTTCCTACCTATTACTTCTATCTACTGCTCCATCCATTTTGCCAGAAGGCAGGGCTATGGCGTACCACTCACTGGTGGAAAATCTAGAGTTACGAAGAATGAGCTGTGTGAGTTAAGTGGTGTCAAGTGTTACATATGACAAGGAGAGAGTGTATTCTTGTGGACAGAATGCCAGTAGTCCACATGTTAGTGAGGCAGAAAGAAAAGACATCTACCTGGGTTAGAGGAGTGCAACCTTGTCCTCAAATTCCCAGCTGATTATGCACCTCCTTAGTCTGTACATGTAAGCTTTAAATCATTATATGCTTTTCTCCTCTTAAAGTACATAATTTCTGACTTCCTGAGCTATTCCTGTGTCATGTACATTCTCCATAGGGTCCAGTTGTCTATTGCTATTTGAATTCCTCTTTATTTATATTCATTTGTATTTCCTCTACCTTTCTGTCCCAGGAGTCCCTTCTACCTCATATGGACTCCTACAGTGTTTAGGAATCTGGACACATCCACCGGGTGGGACCACAGGTTAAGGTGTGTTGTGTAGTGAATATGTCTGTAATGGATAGAAATTAGAGATGGTTCTACCACAAACTTCAACCAGTTTTCCTTACCTGCTTACTCTAGTGATTGTTCTCTTTCTCGATTTGGACTTGTGCAATACCTTGGAATGGGAAAACTGAAACTTGGTCAAATTCATTTTTGCTAAAATTTGATTTCTACCTATACTTCTCTGTCACTTCCCTCATTTCAACATCAGTACTCCACAAGTCATCCATACAATCACAATAACATGTTGGGCACAGCCTTATCTTCCATTCTATCCTGGAAACTCCACATGATCAATATTACGAAGTCTGATTGCCAAAACCTGGAGATATTGTATAGGTACCATAATTATTTTTCTTTTGAGCTTATATTTCATATGTATAGAGGTCTATTCTGCACCCAATATAAAGTATACTGCTCTTTTATTTAACATACAAAGGATAGCAAACAACAACAGACCTTTGGGTCGTTATGAGGCTGTTTGTGATGATGATGTGGTAAGAGTAAAAAGGAAAACAGGTGACTTAGGGATATATAACCATAAGCTTTATATGTAGCTAAGAAGGAATAGATAATATCAGTTGTGGACTTCAAGCAAAGTATTTGTCAAACCTTTCCATAACAGTACCTATAAAGCTGCTTTCAACTACTCTAATTAGATTATTATGTTAACTTCATTTAATATAAATACTTTGCCCCATTCAGAATGAAGTATTTACCCACAAGTTTGTACCCATTACAACAAAAAAGATCGGACAGTTTTGATAAACAGCTCCTTAGAACGAGATTATCAAAATGTTTGTTGATTTTGAAGGATGGCTCCTCCTCCTCTTTATTAGCCATAGTGTAATCAAAAGGTTTCCATCTTACTGATTACCCAGGCATTATCATATCTACAACTATCCCTCTCTGTCTGCTGTGATGTTGGTGCTGCCTACCTATACTGTAGTAATTATATTGGTCACTGCTTTTATGAGCTGGCTGATGTGTCTCAGCCGCCAAGGCTTGGACCTGTGACTCATGTCTGGCTGCTGCTTCCCATACTTTCTGTGTAGAGACAAGCTGTGTGGGACTAAGTGTTACAATACCTCATTATTCCCCAGAACAGTGAATTTATGGATATCTCTTCCTTCTTTCATCTTTCTCTTTTAACCTTTAACCTTTCTAACTGTAAAAGTCAGGTCTATAGATACCTAAGGAACTCAGATTAAGTGTTTTAATTTTTTCCTATCCTGTTTGCCTTTCACCCTAGATGGCCATGGATAGGGTATATTTCACCTGCCTTTCACCCTAGATGGCCATGGATAGGGTATATTTCACCTGAGCCATGCCAGTGACTGACTGTAATGAATATAAAGATATACTTTAGAAAGGTAGCTCCCTCAATTTCAGCAACATGAACTTGAAAATCTACGTATTTTTGTGGGTATTTTTATATTAGATTAAAATAGAAATATTACTTTGATATGTATAGTGATTGGATCAATAGTTTGGGGTGCATATAAATTATCAGAATATATGTAGACTGAATCAACAATGAAAAAATTTGAATGCAGGTAAACCTTTGAGAATATGTACCCTAAGTCAGATTGTATGTTTAAGATGTACTGAACATACTCGTTTCAGCAGGAACATAGAGAATCTACATAATGATCCTTTGCATGAATGCTAATGCAAAGTGACAGTGATTCAGATGTTAAGTCAAGAAGAATTGTAGCAGAAGGTAAACATGACAATAAACTTGTGCATGTATAATGTTATGGCACCTTCATCAAGCATGATCCATGAAATGTGTTTAGTTTATGAAGATAAAACCTATACATCCAGTAAACCCTTTTTGCCATATGTCCTGTCCACCTGTGGCATGAAGACTGTTTTCCATTTGTTGATATGTTCCATAATATTTTTTGTTTTATGTTTAGTTCATAAGTACAGGTAAGGTTTATTTTCAAATTTTTACTTTTAAAGCATGTTTCCAAAGGCACTAACACAGGTCTATCTTGGCATTTAAAATTCACTCTAAAGAGTAACTGTTAAAAAACAACACAACCACCACTCAGAAAAACATCACCTCCAGGCTATCCAGATCCGTTTCGAGAAGGTGAAGCTGACCCTGCAGTTTGTGGACTCCACTCCATGAGCAGCAGTGTAGAGGGGTTATTCTTACCCACTTCAGGCAGCATTGGCAGTGGACCCCAGAGTCTGTCGCTGAGCCAGGGGTCTATCGGGGGAGGTGTGGGGATGTTGCCTGGGACAACTGGATTGAGTCCAGCAGGAATGGGTGCTACAAGTGGGCTAGTGAAGTACGAGAGTGATACTGCAGGCTTGAGCCATCATCACCAACAGCATCTTCCAGCACAGATTTCTCCCACACTTCCCCAACATCCAAGAGTACACAGACGGAATGTTTCCGATACTTCAGCATTCAACAAGTAGGTAACTGTTAGATTTTGTAGTATGTTTCTTGTGATATAGGGTGACATTATATCAATGCAGATGCATCGAGGTAATCCTGTAACTAATCTATTTTGTATTTCCAGTAGTTTTAAGAAGGTAGCACATGATGAGCGCTGTATATATGGTGCTAAAAGGGATTTTCGTAAGGCAAAAGCAGTCTAAAGTAATATCAAGGCATATGGTAAACTGTATACTAATGGATACTGCAGAACTGGATGTATATGTCTCTGTTCATATGTCATACCTAGAGCAGTAGGCTGTCTGATATCACTAAATGTTGAGAGTGTGGCCATTGTAGATAATTGTGGATAAGAGACCATTCCCATCCCTGTTAGTGTAATTCAGATGCATGTGTGGCATATTTTGTACTCCTATTCAGAAAGTATCATATTATGATGTATCATGCCATGGCAACAGAATTTTAAAGCATTTAATTGACATACTTGATATTTTCTGCATTTGTTTGGGAATATATAGAATGACATGATGTCATGGATATCATGGAATTTTTTTGTAATGGCTGTTTCAGTTTCTGTGGACAGAAAACTACAGATATTTGACATGCATAAATGAAAATTATTATGTATATGAATTTGTGAACCCTTCCTGTTAATTGTCCCATTCATTTATGCCATGCTAAATGAATACTTCCTATGATGTTAAACCATTTTTATGTCTCATGTCATAGTAGGGAGACATTGCTTTTGCTCAGTTTCTTCTTTTTCTTTCCAACAATCAGCACCTTGACTATAGGCAGTGTTTTGAGGATGTAATGAAGATGCAATTGCCCACACCAGCAAGGGCATGTGACAAGCTAGTTGTGCTGAGGATAGAACAGTCTTTGACCTGATTCCATAAGGGTCAGGTCAAAGGCCAGTTTTTTTAGGGTACACAGTGAAGATAAGGGTGTTGTGAAGAGAACCTATTTGTACTGTATGGAGAGGGAGTTCTACACTCATAAGTCCCCATCTCTTAAACATTATCCATCATACAACTTCTTGAATTTCTGGATGCTGTTAGCATTAACCATGTCTTCAGTTATTTTATTCCATTCATCCACCACTCATGTACTATAAAACTACTTTCTTGCATTATTTTCAGAAATTTCTTGCTTAATTTCATGTTATCTCTCTGGTTAGTTTATCCCTACATCTCACTCTCTACATCATCAATGTTTTAAAAAACTTAAAAGTTGTGATCAGTGATCAGGTCACCCCTCTCTTCCTCTTCTATGGTGGTTATTTTTAAAGCCTTTAACCTTTCCTTTAACTCGGCTCTTTTGATTCTATCATATTTATTGCTCTTGTCTGGACTTTCTCTAGTAACCCTTTGTGCTTCGGTAGGTGTGGTGACCACATTTGAGAAGCACATTCTGTTTTGGCTTTATGTAATATGTGAACAGCATCCCAAATAATTCCATATCTTTGATTTTGAATGCTGTTCTAATATTTGCTAGCACACAATTAGGCTCCTTAACCCTCTTGTAGGCTGATGATGCAGAATACTTCCCTAAGGCTCCCCAAGCTCCTGTGACCCATATAGCTTGCCATCTACTCAGAGACCATCTACTCAGAGAGAGCAGATTCCTCTCATTCAGCTGATGGCTGTGCATGCAAAAAAAGTTTTTGATAATTTGTCATTTTGTTTTCACATTAACAGGGTATCTTTTTATCCACATTTATTGTACATTATCCTATGTATCCTCCTAAGCAGGGTATCTTTTTATCCACATTTATTGTACATTATCCTATGTACCTTCCTAAGTCCGTAAACCTGTGAAATTATTTGTGTTTACTAGATAATACAAAAAGTAATGTAGATCTTCATATTACTCATATTTTTCAAACTGTATTTCACACTTACACAATGGTAGATGCAATAGAAATAGTTGTTTGTCCCTGTTGGCTGTTGCTACTGTCTCTCTGTCCATACATGTCAAATAAATCATGACTACAAAACCTGCACATTGTTACTCCAAGTTGTAGTTGATAAGATATGAGGAAACCCCTTCACTGATGATGAGGTGAATGCATGATAGTGATAATGCAGGGGAAGGAATGGCTGCCATGTCATACTTTTTCTAGTACTCATATCCCTGGAGTAAGGGAGAAAGAATTCTACCTCTGTATTCAGTGCGTGTCATAGAAGGTGACTAAAGGGAACAGAAGAAAGAGCAAAGTGGGGAGTGCTCCTCCTCCAAGGCACAGGTTAGGGTGTCTACATGTGTATGGATGTAACCAAGATGAGAAGAGAAGAGAGACAGGTAGTTTGTTTAAGGAAAGGAACTTGCATTCTCTGGCTTTAAGTGAAACAAAATTCAAAGGTAAAATGGAAGAATGGTTTGGAAATATCTTACGAGTAAAGTCAGAAGTTGGTGAAAGGACAAGAGCTAAAAAATTAGTAGCACTAGTCCTGAAGCATGAGTTGTGGGAGTGTGTGATACAGTGTAAGGAAGTAAGTTCTAGATAGATGTGGGTAAAATCAAAAGTTAATGGTGAAAAATGGGTGATTATTAGTGCTTATGCACCTGGTCATGAGAAGAAAACTCATGAGGGGAAAGTGTTTTGGGAGCAGCTGAGTGAGTGTGTCAGCACTTTTGATTTAGGAGACCAGGTATTAGTGATGAGTAAGTTAAATGCAAAGGTGAGTAATTTGGCAGTTGAGGGAATGATTAGGAGGCATGGGGTATTCAGTGTTATGAATGGAAATGGTAAATAAGCTTGTCAAGTTGTTTGCTGAAAGGGACTGGTGATTGGAAATACCTGGTTTAAAAGATGGATATACTCTAAAAAAAGTATGTGAATAGGAATGATGGTTATTGGGCATTATTGGATTACGTATAGATTGATAGGCATGTAAAAGAGAGACTTTTGGTTGTAAATGTACTAAGGGGCAGCTGGTGGGATGTCTATCACTATCTTGTGGAGGCAAGGATAAAGATTTGTAGAGGTTTTGGAAAAATATGAAATATTGTTAGTGAGAAGAGAGTGGTGAGAGTAAGTGAGCTTGGAGAGTTGTGGGAAAAAATACCAGGAGAGATTAAGTGTATGATGGCAAAAGGTGAGAGTAAATGAAGCAGGGGTAGTTGGCTTATGAATGGGAGGTATTTAGGGAAACAATCTTGGCATGTACAAAGTGGTTGGCAAGGAATTTCAGTATATGGATGGATCATGTTGAGGTGCCAGAGGATTAGTGGAATGCATGTATAACGTCAGTGTTTAAAGGTAAGAGGGATAAAGGTGAGTGTTCAAACTACAGAGGTATAAGTTAACATAAGTTTATATGAGAAAGATGGACAACTACGACTGGGTTGTCTGGTAAAAAAAAAAAAGAAATAAGAAAATGTAATTCTACTGAGCAGTTTTTTAAGCTCACCAACTCCCCACTGCTGCACATTATCCTTCTAGTGTCCCCATTATCACTGTCATTTATACAGTTTATTTCTGGTGTCTTTCTTAGAGTATACCTAGATTTATAAAATAATTATCTAAATGACTTCTAAAGGTATTCATAGCTTTAGCATCCACTATGTCTGACAGTAACCTATCCTGGTGCTCAACACACCAATAGGAAAAGATGCTTTTTTCCACGTCTACACTACATCTTTTAGCTTTTGAGTTTTAATCCAATTGTCGTGGTAACTCTATTTTCTTTTATTTTGAAAAGATGTTTGTGATTTACTTTATTGAACTAGTTCAGAATTTTGAACACATTAAGTTGCTGCGAAGTCTAAGTTTTTTAAGAGTGAAGAGATTCAATTGTTTTATCATCTCTTCGCATGCCAGATTTCTAAGGGATGGGATAAATTTTGTCATGCATCTTTATTATCTATTCTATTTATTATACTTTGTCACTGTCTCCCGCATTGGTGAGGTAGCACAAGAAAACAGACGAAAGAATGGCCCAACCCACCCACATACACATGTACATACATACATGTCCACACATGCACATATACATACCTATACATTTTAACGTATACATATATATACATATTCAGGCATATACATATATACAAATGTACATTATTCATACTTGCTGCCTTTTTTCATTCCCATTGCCACCTCACCACACATGAAATAACAACCCCCAACCCTCGCATGCACGCGAGATAGCGCTAGGAAAAGACAGCAAAGGCCACATTCGTTCACACTCAGTCTCTAGCTGTCATGTATAATGCACCCAAACCACAGTTAACTTTCCACATCCAGGCCCCACAAAACTTTCCATGGTTTACCCCAGACGCTTCACATGCCCTGGTTCAATCCATTGACAGCACATCGACCCTGGTATAAAACATTGTTCCAATTCACGCTATTCCTTGCACGCCTTTCACTCTCCTGCATGTTCAGGCCCTGATTGCTCAAACTCTTTTTCACTCCATCCTTCCACCTCCAACTTGGTCTCCCACTTCTCATTCCCTCCACCTCTGACACATATAGCCTCTTTGTCAATCTTTCCTCATTTACTGTCTCCATATGACCAAACCATTTCAAAACACCCTCTTCTGCTCTCTCAACCACACTCTTTTTATTACCCACATCTCTCTTACTCTTTTATTACTTACTCGATCAAACCACCTCACACCACATATTGTCCTCAAACATCTCACTTCTAACACATCCACCCTCCTCCGCACAGCTCTATCTGTAGTCCATGCCTTGCAATCATATAACATTGTTGGAACCACTATTCTTTCAAACATACCCATTTTTGCTCTCCAAGAAAATGGTCTTGCATTTCACACATTTTTCAATGCTCCTAAAACTTTCGCCCCCCTCCCCCACCTTGTGACTCACTTCCGCTTCCATGGTTCCATCCACTGCCAAATCCACTCCCAGATATCTAAAACACTTCACTTCCTCCAGTTTTTCTCCATTCAAACTTACCTCCCAATTGACTTGTCCCTCAACCCTACTGTACCTAATATCCTTGCTCTTATTCACATATACTCTCAGCTTTCTTCGTTGACACACTTTACCAAACTCAGTCACCAGCTTCTGTAGTTTCGTGCCCGATTCAGCCACCAGCGCTTTATCATCAATGAACAACAACTGACTCACTTCCCAAGCCCTCTCATCCACAACAGACTGCATACTTACCCCTCCAAAACTCTTGCATTCACCTCCCTAACTACCCCATCCATAAACAAATTAAACAACCTTGGAGACATCACGCACCCATGCCGCAAACCGACATTCACTGAAGAACCAATCACTTTCCTCGCTTCCTACTCGTACACATGCCTTACATCCTCAATAAAAACTTTTCACTGCTTCTAGCAACTTGCCTTGTACACCATATACTCTTAATTCCTTCCACAGAGTATCTCTTTCAACTCCTATCATATGCATTCTCCAAACACATAAATGTTACATACAAATCCATTTGCTTTTCTAAGTATTTCTCACATACATTATTCAGAGCAAACACCTGATCCACATATTCTCTACCACTTCTGAAACCATACTGCTCTTCCCTAATGTGATGCTCTGTACATGCTTTCACCCTCTCAATCAATACCTTCCCATATAATTTCCCAGGAATACTCAACAAACTTATACATCTGTAATTTGAGCACTCACTCTTATCCCCTTTGCCTTTGTACAATGGCACTATGCATGCATTCCACCAATCCTCAGGCATCTCACCATGTGTCATTTATTCATATCTATTTATTTTGCTTTGTCGCTGTCTCCCACGTTAGTGAGTTAGCGCAAGGAAACAGACGAAAGAATGGCCCAACCCACCCACGTACACATGTATATACATACACGTCCACACATGCAAATATACATACCTATACATCTCAATGTACACATATATATATACACACATTGACATATACATATATACACATGTACATAATTCATACTGTCTGTCTTTATTTATTCCCATCGCCACCCCGCCACACATGGAATAACAACCTCCTCCCCCCTCATGTAAGCAAGGTAGCGCTAGGAAAAGACAACAAAGGCCCCATTCGTTCACACTCAGTCTCTAGCTGTCATGTAATAATGCACCAAAACCACAGCTCCCTTTCCATATCCAGGCCCCACAGAACTTTCCATGGTTTACCCCAGACGCTGCACATGCCCTGGTTCAATCCATTGACAGCACGTCGACCCCGGTATACCACATCATTCCAATTGACTCTATTTCTTGCACGTTTTTCACCCTCCTGCATGTCAGGCCCCGATCACTCAAAATCTTTTTCACTCCATCTTTTGACCTCCATTTTGGTCTCCCACTTCTCCTCGTTTCCTCCACCTCTGACACATATATCCTCTTGGTCAATCTTTCCTCACTCTGCTCTCTCAACCCCACACTTTTTATTTCCACACATCTCTCTTACCCTTACATTTCTTACTTGATCAAACCACCTCACACCGCATATTGTCCTCAAACATCTCATTTCCAGCACATCCACCCTCCTGCGCACAACTCTATCCATAGCCCACGCCTTGCAACTATACAACATTGTTGGAACCACTATCCCTTCAAACATAACAATTTTTGCTTTCCGAGATAATGTTCTCGACTTCCAAACATTCTTCAAGGCTCCCAGAGTTTTCGCACCCTCCCCCTCCCTATGATTCACTTCTGCTTCCATGGTTCCATCCGCTGCCAGATCCACTCCCAGATATCTAAAACACTTTACTTCCTCCAGTTTTTCTCCATTCAAACTTACCTCCCAATTGACTTGACCCTCAACCCTACTGTACCTAATAACCTTGCTCTTACTCACATTTACTCTTAACTTTCTTCTTTCACACACTTTACCAAACTCGGTCACCAGCTTCTGCAGTTTCTCACATGAATCAGCCACTAGCGCTGTATCATCAGCGAACAACAACTGACTCACTTCCCAAGCTCTCTCATCCACAACAGACTGCATACTTGCCCCCTCTTTCCAAAACTCTTGCATTCACCTCCCTAACAACCCCATCCATAAGCAAATTAAACAACCATGGAGACATCACACACCTCTGCCACAAACCTGCATTCACTGAGAAGCAATCACTTTCCTCTCTTCCTACACGTACACGTGCCTTACATCCTCGATAAAAACTTTTCACTGCTTCTAACAACTTGCCTCCCACACCACATATTCTTCATACCTTCCACAGAGCATCTCTTATCAACTCTATCATATGCCTTCTCCAGATCCATAAATGCTACATACAAATCCATTTGCTTTTCTAAGTATTTCTCACATACATTCTTCAAAGCAAACACCTGATCCACACATCCTCTACCACTCATGAAACCACACTGCTCTTCCCCAATCTGATGCTCTGTACATGCCTTCACCCTCTCAATCAGTACTCTCCCATATAATTTCCCAGGAATACTCAACAAACTTACACCTCTGTAATTTGAGCACTCACTCTTATCCCCTTTGCCTTTGTACAATGGCACTATGCAAGCATTCCGCCAATCCTCAGGCACCTCACCATGAATCATACATACATTAAATAACCTTACCAACCAGTTAACAATACAGTCACCCCCTTTTTTGATAAATTCCACTGCAATACCATCCAAACCTGCTGCCTTGCCGGCATTCATCTTCCGCAAAGCTTTTACTACCTCTTCTCTGTTTACCAAATAATTTTCCCTAACCCTCTCACAGTGCACACCACCTTGACCAAAACACCCTATATCTGCCACTCTATCATCAAACACGTTCAACAAACCTTCAAAATACTCACTCCATCTCCTTCTCACATCACCACTACTTGTTATCACCTCCCCATTAGCCCTCTTCTCTGAAGTTCCCATTTACTCCCTTGTCGTACGCACTTTATTTACCTCCTTCCAAAACATCTTTTTATACCCCAACTCTCATTTGCCCTCTTTTTCACCTCTTGCACCTTTCTCTTGACCTCCTGCCTCTTTCTTTTATACATCTCCCTCTCATTTGCATTTTTTCCCTGCAAAAATCGTCCAAATGCCTATCTCTTCTCTTTCACTAATAATCTTACTTCTTCATCCCACCACTCACTACCCTTTCTAGTCAACCCACCTCCCACGCTTCTCATGCCACAAGCATCTTTTGTGCAAGCCATCACTGCTTCCCTACATACATCCCATTCCTCCCCCACTCCCCTTATCTCCTTTGTTCTCAACTTTTTCCACTCTGTACTCAGTCTCTCCTAGTACCTCCTCCCACAAGTCTCCTTCCCAAGCTCACTTACTCTCACCACTTTTTCACCCCAACATTCTCTCTTCTTTTCTGAAAACTTCTACAAATCTTCACCTTCGTCTCCACAAGATAATGTTCAGACATCCCTCCAATTGCACCTCTCAGCACATTAACATCCAAAAGTCTCTCTTTCATGCGCCTATCAATTAACATGTAATCCAATAACACTCTCTGGCCATCTCTCCTACTTACATACGTATACTTATGTATAACTCTTTTTTTAAACCAGGTATTCCCAATCACCAGTCCTTTTTCAGCACATAAATCTACAAGCTCTTCACCATTTCCATTTACAACACTGAATACCCCATGTATACCAATTATTCCCTCAACTGTCACATTACTCACCTTTGCATTCAAATCACCCATCACTATAACCTGGTCTTGTGCATCAAAACCACTAACACACTCATTCAGCTGCTCCCAAAACACTTGCCTCTCATGATCTTTCTTCTCATGCCCAGGTGCATATGCACCAATAATCACCCATCTCTCTCCATCAACTTTCAGTTTTACCTATATCAATGTAGAATTTACTTTCTTACACTCTATCACATACTTCCACAACTCTTATTTCAGGAGTAATGCTACTCCTTCCCTTGCTCTTGTCCTCTCACTAACCCCTGACTTTACTCCCAAGACATTCCCAAACCACTCTTCCCCTTAACCCTTGAGCTTCTTTTCACTCAGAGCCAAAACATCCAGGTTCCTTTCCTCAAACATACTACCTATCTCTCCTTTTTTCTCATCTTGGTTACATCCACACACATTTAGACACCCCAATCTGAGCCTTCGAGGAGGATGAGCACTCCCTGCGTGACTACTTCTTCTGTTTCCCCTTTTAGAAAGTTCAAATGCAAGGAGGGGAGGGTTTCTGGCCCCCCGCTCCTGTCCCCTTTAGTCGCCTTCTATGACACGTGAGGAATGCGTGGGAAGTAATCTTTCTCCCCTATCCCCAACTGCTTAACAACACGGTCACCCCCTTTTTTGATAAATTCTACTGCAATACCATCCAAACCAGCTGCCTTGCCAGTTTCAGCTTCCGCAGAACTTTTACTACCTCTTCTCTGTTTACCAAAAAATTCTCCCTAACCCTCTCATTTCGCACACCACCTCGACCAAAACACCCTATATCTGCCACTCTATCATTTAGCACATTCAACAAACCTTCAAAATACTCACTCCATCTCCTTCTCACATCACCACTACTTATCTCCCCATTAGCCCCCTTCACTGATGTTCCCATTTGTTCTCTTGTCTTACGCACTTTATTTACCTCCTTCCAAAACATCTTTTTATTGTCCCTAAAATTTAATGCTACTCTCTCACCCCAACTCTTATTTGCCCTCTTTTTCACCTCTTGCACCTTTCTCTTGACCTCCTGCCTCTTTCTTTTGTACATCTCCCAGTTATTTGCACTATTTTCCTGCAAATATCGCCCAAATGCCTTTTTTTTCTTTCACTAATAATCTTACTTCTTCATCCCACCACTCACTACCCTTTCTACTGTGCCCTCCTCCCATGCATCTCATTCTTGCTATGATTTTTCATAGTATATTTTTTACTAAAAAAAAAGTTTCAGCTGTTTATTAATAGTATGAAGGGAGATGTAGTGCATTCATTCATGGATGTTGGTGTTTCAGGCTATCCTCTTAAGCATCAAGTTCTTTTATTGTATGCTTCTTTGAGTGCATATTGTATATTGTGCCTAACATTTTTAATGCCTTTCAGTTTTTAATGTTGCCCTCTTAAAATGATCCCTTTTGTATTCAAAAGTTTTCAGAATAGAATTTTTATCAGTTACCCATCTAACATTGCCCTGAAGTATGCATAAACATCTTTCCATATGTGCTGGTAGCCTGCTTGTGGTATCCACTTTGGGGATCTCAAAATCCATTAGCCAAGGGTATTAAGATTGGGGAAGGTGTTTAAGCTCCATATATTCTTTTTATTGTATGATTGTAGGTTAGAAAGAGACTGCATACCCTCTAACTTCCAACCCTTTACCCCTGCTGTTGTTCTCACATTGTTTATAAGTCACAGTAAGAGATAATCAGGTGCTTTTGACTTAGCCAAAGGAGGAAGTATGCTAGCAGATATTTTCAGTTTGTCATTTCGTATATTTTCTATATTTTTGTGGACAAAGTGCATAACATCTTGTGGTAAATATGTAAAGAAAAATGTTTAAAGATGAGGTCATTTACTAAATAGATCTTTCAGATACGATTTGCCATTTATCAAGAACATGTTTTAGAAGGAACCAACAGGAAAATGACAAGTGATTAGTTGAACAGAGAATTTATAGGATATGAAGATTATTCAAACAGATGTTTGTGTTGCGATTGATAGCTAGTTCATACTGCACTGGGAGAATTTAGAAAAGTTTATGCAGTCTTGATACATGCGGAAGAACCTAAAGTTTGAGATTGATTGAAGTAGAGAAAATATTAACTGTTTATTGTTTAATGTGGAATGATATCTTAGATAAATTTATAAGTCTTTCAGGTATTATATTTGTTAATGTTATGATATTTGGCAGTGCTTTTCCATGAATTCTCAGATTGGGTTATAACTGGCTCAGAAATGAAAAGCTGCATTTTGATTCAAAATTATAGATCTCGTTATAAGCCTTTGGAGAGAGATATAATGTAGTCCTTATCTGTTACTGTCATTACATTATTACATTCAAGGATGATGTTCTCTTCATTTAGTATATAAACTTAGATTTGCAGTATGTACTTTATTTTTTTATTTTTTTATTATACTTTGTCGCTGTCTCCCGCGTTTGCGAGGTAGCGCAAGGAAACAGACAAAAGAAATGGTCCAACCCCCCCCCCCATACACATGTATATACATACGTCCACACACGCAAATATACATACCTACACAGCTTTCCATGGTTTACCCAAGACGCTTCACATGCCTTGATTCAATCCACTGACAGCACGTCAACCCCGGTATACCACATCGCTCCAATTCACTCTATTCCTTGCCCTCCTTTCACCCTCCTGCATGTTCAGGCCCCGATCACACAAAATCTTTTTCACTCCATCTTTCCACCTCCAATTTGGTCTCCCTCTTCTCCTCGTTCCCTCCACCTCCGACACATATATCCTCTTGGTCAATCTTTCCTCACTCATTCTCTCCATGTGCCCAAACCACTTCAAAACACCCTCTTCTGCTCTCTCAACCACGCTCTTTTTATTTCCACACATCTCTCTTACCCTTACGTTACTCACTCGATCAAACCACCTCACACCACACATTGTCCTCAAACATCTCATTTCCAGCACATCCATCCTCCTGCGCACAACTCTATCCATAGCCCACGCCTCGCAACCATACAACATTGTTGGAACCACTATTCCTTCAAACATACCCATTTTTGCTTTCCGAGATAATGTTCTCGACTTCCACACATTCTTCAAGGCCCCCAGAATTTTCGCCCCCTCCCCCACCCTATGATCCACTTCCGCTTCCATGGTTCCATCCGCTGCCAGATCCACTCCCAGATATCTAAAACACTTCATTTCCTCCAGTTTTTCTCCATTCAAACTCGCCTCCCAATTGACTTGACCCTCAACCCTACTGTACCTAATAACCTTGCTCTTATTCACATTTACTCTTAACTTTCTTCTTCCACACACTTTACCAAACTCAGTCACCAGCTTCTGCAGTTTCTCACATGAATCAGCCACCAGCGCTGTATCATCAGCGAACAACAACTGACTCACTTCCCAAGCTCTCTCATCCCCAACAGACTTCATACTTGCCCCTCTTTCCAAAACTCTTGCATTTACCTCCCTAACAACCCCATCCATAAACAAATTAAACAACCATGGAGACATCACACACCCCTGCCGCAAACCTACATTCACTGAGAACCAATCACTTTCCTCTCTTCCTACACGTACACATGCCTTACATCCTCGATAAAAACTTTTCACTGCTTCTAACAACTTGCCTCCCACACCATATATTCTTAATACCTTCCACAGAGCATCTCTATCAACTCTATCATATGCCTTCTCCAGATCCATAAATGCTACATACAAATCCATTTGCTTTTCTAAGTATTTCTCACATACATTCTTCAAAGCAAACACCTGATCTACACATCCTTTACCACTTCTGAAACCACACTGCTCTTCCCCAATCTGATGCTTTGTACATGCCTTCACCCTCTCAATCAATACCCTCCCATATAATTTACCAGGAATACTCAACAAACTTACACCTCTGGCTCATTATTCATAATGCAATTTTTATTTCTTTTAGAACATTTGCCAATGAGACGACACAGTTCCTTGCACCCTTTGAAGCTTCAGTCAGGTGTACTGAGAAAGAAGGGGGTCCAGCAAACATTACACAGACTGACGAGGGATCACAGGTATGTATTCCATCAGTTTTTCAAGTTGTATAGTTGTAAGACAAATTTACATGTCACATTCCACTTTCCCATTAATTTTTGCCGTCTTTGCATGAATTAGAATGCTGTCGGTGGGATCATAACTTAATGTATCAACAGAGATATAAAGAAAAATCAGTACAAAGAAACGAATACTTAATGAGCTAAAATGAAATGAATGAAGAAAATTACTGAATGTGTGTGTTATCCATAGATAAAGAAAACATTGAAAGTAGTAGTTTACACCCCTCTGTATTGTCATGATGGGAGTTCAGTGGACCAGATGAAATGGTTAGGCAGGATGAGTACGATGATTGTGATTTTCCTAGGCAGGATTACACATGTATAGCCACCTTAGCACAATACGTATGATTTCTCTCCGGGCAGGATTTCACACTATACATATAGATATTGTAGTATAGATTTTTATCTTCATTTCATTTACACAGGCAAAATTGTATGAAATACTTGAAGTCATTTTCCCATCACTGGAGATATAAGCAATAATGCTATAATGATTATTTCTTTTTTCTACAACCAAAACAATTTTAATTATTTGGTGTTGTATTGGGAGAGAGAAATTAGGAGCCTACGAAAGATGTCACAGAATGTCAGGCACGTGATTCCTCCATGAACTATCTGTAGGTGCAGTTTAACATGACATGATTATCTTCAAACTGAGTTACAGTTTTGAATGGTTGTTATGGAATCCCTATAGGTTGGTGTGAAGCTACAACTTAAGCAAAGCTTTCATTATGTTTATTCATCTCAAGAGCAATCATCTCATCTTTCATATAAAGAAAAGAATATGAATATCTTAGCTGTATACTATTTTCCATCAGATCACCGTCTTCCTCTACAACCTAAAGTTTTTTATATGCTCACCGCATTCCAAATTCCAATATAACTTACCCACACCCTGAATCACAGATTATTTACCTTTTACAGACCTCAGATGTAAACTATAATGGAAACAAACTTTCCCCTCCATCATGTTGTTCATCAATCAAACTATGTAGCATACATAAAAGGAGAGAGGGGTGAGTCAGCAGTATGAAAAAGGGAGTCCTGGGAGGTGGGTTATTTGCAGTTTGCTGATGTAAAAGGAGGGAGTTGAGAGTTGGTGTAAATATAAGTAAGAGTCTGGTGAAGAGAGAAGAGACGGTGAAAGCCTTCTGGAAGATGAAATCTGGCAAGGTGGCCGGGTTGGATGGTATTGCAGTTGAAACTATGAAGAAAAGGGGTGACTCTGCTGTTGATTGGTTGATAAGGATATTTAGTGTATGTATGGATCTTGGTGAAGCACCTGAGGATTGGCAAAATGCATGTATAGTGCCATTGTACAAAGGTAAAGGGGATAAAAGTGAGTGTTCAAACTGCAGAGACAGAAGTTTGTTGGGTGTTCCTGAAAAATTGTATAGGAGGGTATTAGAGAGTGAAGGCATGTACAGTGCATCAGATTGGGGAGAAGCACTGTGGTTTCAGAAGTGGTAAAGGATGTATGGATAAAATGTTTGCTGTGAAGAATGTGTGTGAAAAATACATAGAGAAACAGATGGATTTGTATGTGGCATTTGTGGATCTGGAGAAAACATATGACAGGATGGATAGAGATGCTTTGTGGAAGGTCTTAAGAGTATACAGTGTGCGAGCTGAGCTGCTAGAAGCAGTGAGAGGTTTTTATCAAGGGTATAAGGCATGGGAAAGAGTAGGAAGAGAGGAGAGTGATTGGTTCCCAGTGAAGGTCAGTCTGCAGGTGGTTAGGGAGGTAAATGCATGAGTTTTGGAGAGAGGGGCAAGTATGCAGCTTGTTGGGAATGAGAGGGCCTGGGAAGTGAGTCATTTGGTATTTGCCAATGATACAGCACTGGTGGCTGATTCAAGTGAGAAACTGCAGAAGTTAGTAACTGAGTTGGAAAATTGTGTGAAAGAAGAAAGTTGAGAGTGAATAAATAAGTACAAGGTTATTAGGTTCTGCATGGTTGAGGGCAAGTTAGTTGAGATGTGAGTTTGAATGGAGAAAAATTGGAGGAAGTGAAGTGTTTCAGATATGTAGAAGTGGACTTAGCAGCGAATGGAACTATGGAAGTGGAAGTGAGTCATAGGGTGGGGGTGGGGGCGAAGGTTCTGAGAGCATTGAAGAATGTGTGAAAAGAGAGAATGTTATCTTGGGGAGCAAAAATTGGTATGTTTGAAGGATTTGTAGTTCCAACGATATTATATGGTTGTTAGGCATGGGCTATAAATAGGATTGGATGGAGGAATGTGGATGTGTTGGAAATGAAATGTTTGAGGACAGTATGTGGTGTGAGGTGGTTTTGATCAAGTAAGTAATGAGAGGATAAGAGAGATGTGTGGTGATAAAGAGTGTAGTTAAGAGAGCAGAAGAGGGTGTGTTGAAATGGTTTGGACATATGGAGAGAATGAGTGAGGAAAGGTTGACAAAGAGGATATGTATCAGGTGGAGGGAAGAAGGAGAATTGGGAGACCAAATTAGAGATGGAAGATGGAGTACAAAGGATTTTGAGTGATCAGGGCCTGAATATACAGGAAGTTGAGAGGCATGCAAGCAATAGAATGAATTGGAACAATGTGGTATACCGGGTTCAACATGCTGTCAGTGAACTGACCCAGGGCATGTGAAACGTCTAGGGTAAACCATGGAAAGGTGTGTGGGGCCTGGATGTTGATAGAGAGCTGTGGTTTCGGTGCATTACACACGACATCTAAAGAATGAGTGTAAACAAATGTGGCCTTGTCTGTTTTCCTGGCACTATCTACTGTAGCAGTGGGTAGTGATGCTGTTTCCTGTGGGGTGGGGTGGGGTGGCATCAAGAATGGATGAAGGCAAGCAAGTATGAATATGTACGTGTGTATTTTGTTTTATATTATACTTTGTCCCTGTCTCCTGTGTTAGCGAGGTAGCGCAAGGAAACAGACGAAAGAATGGCCCAACCCACCCACATACACAAGTATATACACATGTATATGTATATGTATGAGTTGTGCGCAGGAGGATGGATGTGCTGGAAATGAGATGTTTGAGGACAATGTGTGGTGTGAGGTGGTTTGATCGAGTAAGTAACGTAAGGGTAAGAGAGATGTGTGGAAATAAAAAGAGCGTGGTTGAGAGAGCAGAAGAGGGTGTTTTGAAATGGTTTGGGCACATGGAGAGAATGAGTGAGGAAAGATTGACCAAGAGGATATATGTGTCGGAGGTGGAGGGAACGAGGAGAAGAGGGAGACCAAATTGGAGGTGGAAAGATGGAGTGAAAAAGATTTTGTGTGATTGGGGCCTGAACATGCAGGAGGGTGAAAGGAGGGCAAGGAATAGAGTGAATTGGAGTGATGTGGTATACCGGGGTTGACGTGCTGTCAGTGGGTTGAATCGGGGCATGTGAAGCGTCTGGGGTAAACCATGGAAAGCTGTGTAGGTATGTATATTTTGCGTGTGTGGACGTATGTATATACATGTGTATGGGGGTGGGTTGGGCCATTTCTTTCGTCTGTTTCCTTGCGCTACCTCGCAAATGCGGGAGACAGCGACAAAGCAAAAAAAAAAAAAAAAAAATATGTGTACGAGTGGATAGGTTGTTCCTCACCTGTTTCCTGGCAATACCTCCTTTATTCCGGAAATGGCGATCAGATATATTACATGAATAATATTCCTCACATGTCGTAGAAGGCGACTAAAGGGGACGGGAGCGGGGGGATGTAAACCCTCCCCTCCTTGTATTTTAACTTTCTAAAAGGAGAAACAGAAGGAGTCACGCGGGGAGTGCTCATCCTCCTCGAAGGCTCAGATTAGGGTGTCTAAATGTGTGTGGATGTAACCAAGATGAGAAAAAAGGAGAGATAGGTAGTATGTTTGAGGAAAGGAAACTGGATGTTTTGGCTCTGGGTGAAACGAAGCTCAAGGGTAAAGGGGAAGAGTGGTTTAGGAATGTCTTTGGAGTAAAGTCAGGGGTTAGTGAGAGGAATAGAGCAAGGGAAGGAGTAGCCCTACTCCTGAAACAGGAGTGGTGGGAGTATGTGATAGAATGTAAGAAAGTAAACTTTAGATTGATATGGGTAAAACTGAAAGTTGATGGAGAGAGATGGGTGATTATTGGTGCATATGCACCTGGGCATGAGAAGAAAGATCATGAGAGACAAGTGTTTTAGGAGCAGCTGAGTGAGTGTGTTAGTAATTTTGATGCACGAGACCAGGTTATAGTGATGGGTGTTTTGAATGCAAAGATGAGTAATGTGGCAGTTGAGGGAATAATTGGTGTACATGGGGTGTTCAGTGTTGTAAATGGAAATGGTGAAGAGCTTGTAGATTTTTTTTTCTTTGCTTTGTCCCTGTCTCCTGCGTTTGCGAGGTAGCAAAAGGAAACAGATGAAAGAAATGGCCCAACCCATACCCATACACATGTATATACATACACGTCCACACACGCAAATATACATACCCATACATCTCAATGTACACATATATATACACACACAGATACACATGCACACAATTCACACTGTCTGCCTTTATTCATTCCCATCGCCACCTTGCCACACATGGAATAACATCCCCCTCCCCCCTCATGTGTGTGAGGTAGCGCTAAGAAAAGACAACAAAGGCCCCATTCGTTCACACTCAGTCTCTAGCTGTCATGCAATAATGCCCGAAACCACTGCTCCCTTTCCACATCCAGGCCCCACGGAACTTTCCATGGTTTACCCCAGACGCTTCACATTCCCTGATTCAATCCATTGACAGCACATCGACCCCAATATACCACATCGATCCAATTCACTCTATTCCTTGCCCGCCTTTCACCCTCCTGCATGTTCAGGCCCCGATCACTCAAAATCTTTTTCACTCCATCTTTCCACCTCCAATTTGGTCTCCCACTTCTCCTCGTTCCCTCCACCTCCGACATGTATATCCTCTTTGTCAATCTTTCCTCACTCATTCTCTCCATGTGCCCAAACCATTTCAAAACACCCTCTTCTGCTCTCTCAACCACGCTCTTTTTATTTCCACACATCTCTCTTACCCTTACATTACTTACTCGATCAAACCACTTCACACCATATATTGTCCTCAAACATCTCATTTCCAGCACATCCATCCTCCTGCGCACAACTCTATCCATAGCCCACGCCTCGCAACCATACAACATTGTTGGAACGACTATTCCTTCAAACATACCCATTTTTGCTTTCCAAGATAATGTTCTCGACTTCCACACATTCTTCAACGCTCCTAGAACTTTCACCCCCTCCCCTACCCTATAATTCACTCCCGCTTCCATGGTTCCATCCGCTGCCAAATCCACTTCCAGATATCTAAAACACTTCACTTCCTCCAGTTTTTCTCCATTCAAAGTTACCTCCCAGTTGACTTGTCCCTCAACCCTACTGTACCTAATAACCTTGCTCTTATTCACATTTACTCTTAACTTTCTTCTTTCACACACTTTACCAAACTCAGTCACCAGCTTCAGCAGTTTCTCACATGAATCAGCCACCAGTGCTGTATCACTAGCGAACAACAACTGACTCACTTCCCAAGCTCTCTCATCCACAACGGACTGTATACTTGCCCCTCTTTCCAAAACTCTTGCATTCACCTCCCTAAAAACCCCATCCATAAACAAATTAAACAACCATGGAGACATCACACACCTCTGCTGCAAACCTACATTCACTGAGAACCAATCACTTTCCTCTCTTCCTACACGTACACATGCCTTACATCCTCGATAAAAACTTTTCACTGCTTCTAACAACTTGCCTCCCACACCATATATTCTAAATACCTTCCACAGAGCATCTCTATCAACTCTATCATATGCCTTCTCCAGATCCATAAATGCTACATACAAATCCATTTGCTTTTCTATGTATTTTTCACATACATTCTTCAAAGCAAACACCTGATCCACACATCCTCTACCACTTCTGAAAACACACTGCTCTTCCCCAATCTGATGCTCTGTACATGCCTTCACCCTCTCAATCAATACCCTCCCATAAAATTTCCCAGGAATACTCAACAAACTTATACCTCTGTAATTTGAGCACTCACTTTTATCCCCTTTGCCTTTGTACAATGGTACTATGCAAGCATTCCACCAATCCTAAGGCACCTCACCATGAGTTATACATACATCAAATAACCTTACCAACCAGTCAACAACACAGTCACCCCCTTTTTTAATAAATTCCACTGCAATACCATCCAAACCCACTGCCTTGCTGCCTTTCATCTTCTGCAAAGCTTTTACTACCTCTTCTCTCTTTACCAAATTATTTTCCCCAACCCTCTCACTTTGCACACCACCCGGACCAAAACAACCTATATCTGCCACTCTATCATCAAACACATTCAACAATCCTTCAAAATACTCACTCCATCTCCTTCTCACATCACCACTACTTGTTATCACCTCCCCATTAGCCCCCTTCACTGAAGTTCCCATTTGTTCCCTTGTCTTACGCACTTTATTTACCTCCTTCCAAAACATCTTTTTATTCTCCCTAAAATTTAATGATACTCTCTCACCCCAACTCTCATTTGCCCTCTTTTTCCCCTCTTGCACCTTCCTCTTGACCTCCTGCCTCTTTCTTTTATACATCTCCCACTTATTTGCATTATTTCCCTGCAAAAATCGTCCAAATGCCTCTCTCTTCTCTTTCACTAATACTCTTACTTCTTCATCCCACCACTCACTACCCTTTCTAATCTGCCCACCTCCCACGCTTCTCATCTATACGCAAGCCATCACTGCTTCCCTAAATACATCCCATTCCTCCCTCACTCCCCTTACCTCCTTTGTTCTCACCTTTTTCCATTCTCTACTCAGTCTCTCCTGGTACTTCCTCCCACAAGTCTCCTTCCCAAGCTCACTTACTCTCACCACTCTTTTCACCCTTACATTCTTCTTTTCTGAAAAGTTTTACAAATCTTCACCTTTGCCTCCACAAGATAATGATCAGACATCCCTCCAGTTGCATCTCTCAGCATATTAACATCCAAAAGTCTCTCTTTCGCGTGCCTATCAATTAACACGTAATCCAATATCGCTCTCTGGCCATCTCTCCTACTTACATACGTATACTCATGTATCTCTCTCTTTTTAAACCAGGTATTCCCAATCACCAGTCCTTTGTCAGCACATAAATCTACAAGCTTACGTGTTAAGATTACGAGCTAATTGACAGGTGCGCGAAAGAGAGACGTTTGGATGTTAATGTGCTGAGAGCTGCAACTGGAGGGATGTCTGATCATTATCTTGTGGAGGTGATGGTGAAGATTTGTAGGGGTTTTCAGAAAAGAAGAGAGAATGTTGGGGTGAAGAGGGTGGTGAGAGTAAGTGAGCTTGGGAAGGAGACTTGTGTGAGGAAGTACTAGGAGAGACTGAGTACACAATGGAAAAAGGCGAGAACAAAGGAGGTAAGGGGAGTGGGGGAGGAATGGGACGTATTTAGGGAATCAGTGATGGCTTGCGCAAAAGATGCTTGTGGCATGAGAAGCGTGGGAGGTGGGTTGATTAGAAAGGGTAGTGAGTGGTGGGATGAAGAAGTAAGATTATTAGTGAAAGAGAAGAGAGAGGCATTTGGACGATTTTTGCAGGGAAAAGATGCAAATGAGTGGGAGATGTATAAAAGAAAGAGACAGGAGGTCGAGTAAGGTGCAAGAGGTGAAAAAGAGGGCAAATGAGAGTTGGGGTGAGAGAGTATCATTAAATTTTAGGGAGAATAAAAAGATGTTTTGGAAGGAGGTAAATAAAGTGCGTAAGACAAGGGAGCAAATGGGAGCTTCAGTGAAGGGGGCTAATGGGGAGGTGATAACAAGTAGTGGTGATGTGAGAAGAAGATGGAGTGAGTATTTTGAAGGTTTGTTGAATGTGTTTGATGATAAAGTGGCAGATATAGGGTGTTTTGGTCAAGGTGGTATGCAAAGTGAGAGGGTTAGGGAAAATGATTTGGTAAAGAGAGAAGAGGTAGTAAAAGCTTTGCGGAAGATGAAAGCCGGCAAGGCAGCAAGTTTGGATGGTATTGCAGTGGAATTTATTAGAAAAGGGGGTGACTGTATTGTTGACTGGTTGGTAAGGGTATTTAAGGTATGTATGATTCATGGTGAGGTGCCTGAGGATTGGCGGAATGCGTGCATAGTGCCATTGTACAAAGGCAAAGGGGACAAGAGTGAGTGCTCAAATTACAGAGTTATAAGTTTGTTGAGTACTCCTGGGAAATTATATGGGAGGGTATTGATTAAGAGGGTGAAGGCATGTACAGAGCATCAAACTGGGGAAGAGCAGTGTGGTTTCAGAAGTGGTAGAGGATGTGTGGATCAGGTGTTTGCTTTGAAGAATGTATGTGAGAAATACTTAGAAAAGCAAATGGATTTGTATGTAGCATTTATGGATCTGGAGAAGGCATATGATAGAGTTGATAGAGATGCTCTGTGGAAGGTATTTAGAATATATGGTGTGGGAGGCAAGTTGTTAGAAGCAGTGAAAAGTTTTTATCGAGGATGTAAGGCATGTGTACGTGTAGGAAGAGAGGAAAGTGATTGGTTCTCAGTGAATGTAGGTTTGCAGCAGAGGTGTGTGATGTCTCCATGGTTGTTTAATTTGTTTATGGATGGGGTTTTTAGGGAGGTGAATGCAAGAGTTTTGGAAAGAGGGGCAAGTATACAGTCCGTTGTGGATGAGAGAGCTTGGGAAGTGAGTCAGTTGTTGTTCGCTAGTGATACAGCACTGGTGGCTGATTCATGTGAGAAACTGCTGAAGCTGGTGACTGAGTTTGGTAAAGTGTGTGAAAGAAGAAAGTTAAGAGTAAATGTGAATACGAGCAAGGTTATTAGGTACAGTAGGGTTGAGGGACAAGTCAACTGGGAGGTAACTTTGAATGGAGAAAAACTGGAGGAAGTGAAGTGTTTTAGATATCTGGAAGTGGATTTGGCAGCGGATGGAACCATGGAAGCGGGAGTGAATTATAGGGTAGGGGAGGGGGTGAAAGTTCTAGGAGCGTTGAAGAATGTGTGGAAGTTGAGAACATTATCTTGGAAAGCAAAAATGGGTATGTTTGAAGGAATAGTGGTTCCAACATTGTTATATGGTTGCGAGGTGTGGGCTATGGATAGAGTTGTGCAGAGGAGGGTGGATGTGCTGGAAATGAGATGTTTGAGGACAATATGTGGTGTGAGGTGGTTTGATCGAGTAAGTAATAATAGGGCAAGAGAGATGTGAGGTAATAAAAAAGAGTGTGGTTGAGAGAGGAGAAGAGGGTGTTTTGAAATGGTTTGGTCACATGGAGAGAATGAGTGAGGAAAGATTGGCAAAGAGGATATATGTGTCACAGGTGGAGGGAATGAGAAATGGGAGACGAAATTGGAGGTGGAAAGATGGAGTGAAAAAGATTTTGAGTGATCGGGGCCTGAACATGCAGGAGGGTGAAAGGCATGCAAGGAATAGAGTGAATTGGAACAATGTGGTATACCGGGGTCGACATGCTGTCAATGGATTGAACCAGGGCATGTGAAGTGTCTGGGGTAAACCATGGAAAGTTCTGTGGGGCCTAGATGTGGAAAAGGAGCTGTGGTTTCGGTGCATTATTACATGACAGCTAGAGACTGAGTGTGAATGAATGTGGCCTTTGTTGTCTTTTCCTAGTGCTACCTCGCGCACATTAGGGGGTAGGGGGTTGTTATTTCATGTGTGGCGGGGTGGCGATGGGAATGAATAAAGGCAGAGAGTATGAATTATGTACATGTGTAAATATGTATATGTCTGTGTGTGTATATATATGTATATGTTGAGATATATAGGTATGTATATGTGCATGTGTGGACGTGTGTATATACATGTGTATGTGGGTGGGTTGGGCCACTCTTTCGTCTGTTTCCTTGCGCTACCTCGCTAATGTGGGAGACAGCGACAAAGCAAAATAAATATATTTTTATTTTTTATTTATTATACTTGACCGCCATCTCCCACGTTAGCAAGTTAGCACAAGGAAACAGACAAGGAAAGGCCCAACCCAACCACATACACATGTACATACGTAAATGCCCGCACATGCACATATACATACATATACATTTCAGTGTATGCATACACATTCATATATTTATTTTTTTTTATTATACTTTGTCGCTGTCTCCCGCGTTTGCGAGGTAGCGCAAGGAAACAGACGAAAGAAATGGCCCAACCCCCCCCCCATACACATGTATATACATACGTCCACACACGCAAATATACATACCCACACAGCTTTCCATGGTTTACCCCAGACGCTTCACATGCCCTGATTCAATCCACTGACAGCACGTCAACCCCGGTATACCACATCACTCCAATTCACTCTATTCCTTGCCCTCCTTTCACCCTCCTGCATGTTCAGGCCCTGATCACACAAAATTTTTTTCACTCCATCTTTCCACCTCCAATTTGGTCTCCCTCTTCTCCTCGTTCCCTCCACCTCCGACACATATATCCTCTTGGTCAATCTTTCCTCACTCATTCTCTCCATTTGCCCAAACCACTTCAAAACACCCTCTTCTGCTCTCTCAACCACGCTCTTTTTATTTCCACACATCTCTCTTACCCTTACGTTACTCACTCGATCAAACCACCTCACACCACACATTGTCCTCAAACATCTCATTTCCAGCACATCCATCCTCCTGCGCACAACTCTATCCATAGCCCACGCCTTGCAACCATACAACATTGTTGGAACGACTATTCCTTCAAACATACCCATTTTTGCTTTCCGAGATAATGTTCTCGACTTCCACACATTCTTCAAGGCCCCCAGAATTTTCGCCCCCTCCCCCACCCTATGATCCACTTCCGCTTCCATGGTTCCATCCGCTGCCAGATCCACTCCCAGATATCTAAAACACTTCACTTCCTCCAGTTTTTCTCCATTCAAACTCACCTCCCAATTGACTTGACCCTCAACCCTACTGTACCTAATAACCTTGCTCTTATTCACATTTACTCTTAACTTTCTTCTTCCACACACTTTACCAAACTCAGTCACCAGCTTCTGCAGTTTCTCACATGAATCAGCTACCAGCGCTGTATCATCAGCGAACAACAACTGACTCACTTCCCAAGCTCTCTCATCCCCAATAGACTTCATACTTGCCCCTCTTTCCAAAACTCTTGCATTTACCTCCCTAACAACCCCATCCATAAACAAATTAAACAACCATGGAGACATCACACACCCCTGCCGCAAACCTACATTCACTGAGAACCAATCACTTTCCTCTCTTCCTACACGTACACATGCCTTACATCCTCGATAAAAACTTTTCACTGCTTCTAACAACTTTCCTCCCACACCATATATTCTTAATACCTTCCACAGAGCATCTCTATCAACTCTATCATATGCCTTCTCCAGATCCATAAATGCTACATACAAATCCATTTGCTTTTCTAAGTATTTCTCACATACATTCTTCAAAGCAAACACCTGATCCACACATCCTCTACCACTTCTGAAACCACACTGCTCTTCCCCAATCTGATGCTCTGTACATGCCTTCACCCTCTCAATCAATACCCTCCCATATAATTTACCAGGAATACTCAACAAACTTATACCTCTGTAATTTGAGCACTCACTCTTATCCCCTTTGCCTTTGTACATTGGCACTATGCACATTCATATATATACACATGTATATGTCCATACTTGCTGCCTTCATCCATTCCCATCACCACCCCTCCACACACAAAATAGCATTCCCTCCCTCCCTCCCTCCCTTCCTCCAGTAAGGCAGCTCCAGGAACAGAGAAAAAAAAGGCCACATTTGTTCGTGCTCAGACTCTATCTGTCATGTGTAATGCACCGAAACCACAGATCCCTTTCCACATCCAGACCCCACAGACCTTTCCATGGTTTACCCCAGATGCTTCACATACCCTGGTTCGATCCATTAACAGCATGTCAACCCAGGTATACCACGTCATTCCAATTCAATCTATTCCTTGCACACCTTTTACCCTCCTGTTTGTTCAGGCCACGATTGCTCAAAATCTTTATCACTCTATCCTTCCACCTCCAATTTGGTCTCTCGCTTCTTCTTCCCTCCACCACTGACACATCTATCCTCTTTGTCAATCATTCCTCACCATTCTCTCCAGGTGTCCAAACCATTTCAACACACCCTCTTCTGCTCTCTCAACCACACTCTTTTTATTACCACACATCTCTTACTCTTTCATTACTCACTCGATCAAACCACCTCACACCACATACTGTCCTCAAACACTTCATATCCAACACATCCACCCATGCCTCGTAACCATATAACATTGTTGGAACCACTATTCCTTCAAACATACCCATTTTTGCTCTCCAAGATAATGTTCTCACCTTCCACACATTCTTCAACGCTCCCAGAACCTTCGCTCCCTCCCCCACCTTGTGACTCTCTTCCGCTTCCATGTTTCCATCTGCTGCTAAGTCCACTCCCAGATATCTAAAACACTTCACTTTCTCCAATTTAACTTACCCCCAATTAACTTGTCCCTCAACCCTACTGAACTTAATAACCTTGCTCCTATTCGCATTTGCTCTCACCTTTCTTCTCACACACATAACCAAACTCAGCCACCAACTTCTGCAGTTTCTCACCCGAATCAGCCACCAGCGAACAACAACTGACTTACTTCCCAAACCTTCTCATCCACAACTCACTGCATCCTTGTCCCTCTCTCCAAAACTCCTGCTTTCACCTCCCTAACCACCGCATCCATAAACAAATTAAACAATCATGGATACATTACGCACTGCTGCCGCAAACTGACATTTACTGGGAACCAATCACTTTCCTCTCTTTCTACTCGTACACATCCCTTACATCCTTGGTAAAAATTTTCCCTGCTTCTAGCAACTTACCTGCCACACCATATACTCTTAAACCTTCCACAAAGCATCTCTATCCACCCTATCATATGCCTTCTCCAGGTTCATAAATGTATGCTCAAATTTCAGAGGTATAAGTTTGTTGAGTATTCCTGGTAAATTATATGGGAGGGTATTGATTGAGAGGGTGAAGGCATGTACAGAGCATCAGATTGGGGAAGAGCAATGTGGTTTCAGAAGTGGTAGAGGATTTGTGGATCAGGTGTTTGCTTTGAAGAATGTATGTGAGAAATACTTAGAAAAGCAAATGGATTTGTATGTAGCATTTATGGATCTGGAGAAGGCATATGATAAGAGTTGATAGAGATGCTCTGTGGAAGGTATTAAGAATATATGGTGTGGGAGGCAAGTTGTTAGAAGCAGTGAAAAGTTTTTATCGAGGATGTAAGGCATGTGTACGTGTAGGAAGAGAGGAAAGTGATTGGTTCTCAGTGAATGTAGGTTTGCGGCAGGGGTGTGTGATGTCTCCATGGTTGTTTAATTTGTTTATGGATGGGGTTGTTAGGGAGGTGAATGCAAGAGTTTTGGAAAGAGGGGCAAGTATGAAGTCTGTTGGGGATGAGAGAGCTTGGGAAGTGAGTCAGTTGTTGTTCGCTGATGATACAGCGCTGGTGGCTGATTCATGTGAGAAACTGCAGAAGCTGGTGACTGAGTTTGGTAAAGTGTGTGAAAGAAGAAAGTTAAGAGTAAATGTGAATAAGAGCAAGGGTATTAGGTACAGTAGGGTTGAGGGTCAAGTCAATTGGGAGGTAAGTTTGAATGGAGAAAAACTGGAAGAAGTAAAGTGTTTTAGATATCTGGGAGTGGATCTGGCAGCGGATGGAACCATGGAAGCGGAAGTGGATCATAGGGTGGGGGAGGGGGCGAAAATTCTGGGAGCCTTGAAGAATGTGTGGAAGTCGAGAACATTATCTCGGAAAGCAAAAATGGGTATGTTTGAAGGAATAGTCGTTCCAGCAATGTTGTATGGTTGCGAGGTGTGGGCTATGGATAGAGTTGTGCGCAGGAGGATGGATGTGCTGGAAATGAGATGTTTGAGGACAATGTGTGGTGTGAGGTGGTTTGATCGAGTAAGTAACGTAAGGGTAAGAGAGATGTGTGGAAATAAAAAGAGCGTGGTTGAGAGAGCAGAAGAGGGTGTTTTGAAATGGTTTGGGCACATGGAGAGAATGAGTGAGAAAAGATTGACCAAGAGGATATATGTGTCGGAGGTGGAGGGAACGAGGAGAAGTGGGAGACCAAATTGGAGGTGGAAAGATGGAGTGAAAAAGATTTTGTGTGATCGGGGCCTGAACATGCAGGAGGGTGAAAGGAGGGCAAGGAATAGAGTGAATTGGATCGATGTGGTATACCGGGGTTGACGTGCTGTCAGTGGATTGAATCAAGGCATGTGAAGCGTCTTGGGTAAACCATGGAAAGCCTTGTAGGTATGTATATTTGCGTGTGTGGCAAATAGTTTAAAAGAAGAAAGAAAATATATATATATATTCTTTCTTTCTTTCAAACTATTCGCCATTTCCCGCGTTAGCAAGGTAGCGTTAAGAACATATATATTTTTTTTTTTTTTTTTTATACTTTGTCGCTGTCTCCCGCGTTTGCGAGGTAGCGCAAGGAAACAGACGAAAGAAATGGCCCAACCCCCCCCATACACATGTATATACATACGTCCACACACACAAATATACATACCCACACAGCTTTCCATGGTTTACCCCAGACGCTTCACATGCCTTGATTCAATCCACTGACAGCACGTCAGCCCCGGTATACCACATCGCTCCAATTCACTCTATTTCTTGCCCTCCTTTCACCCTCCTGCATGTTCAGGCCCTGATCACACAAAATCTTTTTCACTCCATCTTTCCACCTCCAATTTGGTCTCCCACTTCTCCTCGTTCCCTCCACCTCCGACACATATATCCTCTTGGTCAATCTTTTCTCACTCATTCTCTCCATGTGCCCAAACCATTTCAAAACACCCTCTTCTGCTCTCTCAACCACGCTCTTTTTATTTCCACACATCTCTCTTACCCTTACGTTACTCACTCGATCAAACCACCTCACACCACACATTGTCCTCAAACATCTCATTTCCAGCACATCCATCCTCCTGCGCACAACTCTATCCATAGCCCACGCCTCGCAACCATACAACATTGTTGGAACCACTATTCCTTCAAACATACCCATTTTTGCTTTCCGAGATAATGTTCTCGACTTCCACACCTTCTTCAAGGCCCCCAGAATTTTCGCCCCCTCCCCCACCTTATGATCCACTTCCGCTTCCATGGTTCCATCCGCTGCCAGATCCACTCCCAGATACCTAAAACACTTCACTTCCTCCAGTTTTTCTCCATTCAAACTTACCTCCCAATTGACTTGACCCTCAACCCTACTGTACCTAATAACCTTGCTCTTATTCACATTTACTCTTAACTTTCTTCTTCCACACACTTTACCAAACTCAGTCACCAGCTTCTGCAGTTTCACACATGAATCAGCCACCAGCGCTGTATCATCAGCGAACAACAACTTACTCACTTCCCAAGCTCTCTCATCCCCAACAGACTTCATACTTGCCCCTCTTTCTAAAACTCTTGCATTTACCTCCCTAACAACCCCATCCATAAACAAATTAAACAACCATGGAGACATCACACACCCCTGCTGCAAACCTACATTCACTGAGAACCAATCACTTTCCTCTCTTCCTACACGTACACATGCCTTACATCCTCGATAAAAACTTTTCACTGCTTCTAACAACTTTCCTCCCACACCATATATTCTTAATACCTTCCACAGAGCATCTCTATCAACTCTATCATATGCCTTCTCCAGATCCATAAATGCTAAATACAAATCCATTTGCTTTTCTAAGTATTTCTCACATACATTCTTCAAAGCAAACACCTGATCCACACATCCTCTACCACTTCTGAAACCACACTGCTCTTCCCCAATCTGATGCTCTGTACATGCCTTCACCCTCTCAATCAATACCCTCCCATATAATTTACCAGGAATACTCAACAAACTTATACCTCTGTAATTTGAGCACTCACTCTTATCCCCTTTGCCTTTGTACAATGGCACTATGCACTCATTCCGCCAATCCTCAGGCACCTCACCATGAGTCATACATACATTAAATAACCTTACCAACCAGTCAACAATACAGTCACCCCCTTTTTTAATAAATTCCACTGCAATACCATCCAAACCTGCTGCCTTGCCAGCTTTCTTCTTCCGCAAAGCTTTCACTACCTCTTCTCTGTTTACCAAATCATTTTCCTTAACCCTCTCACTTTGCACACCACCTCGACCAAAGCACCCTATATCTGCCACTCTATCATCAAACACATTCAACAAACCTTCGAAATACTCACTCCATCTCCTTCTCACATCACCACTACTTGTTATCACCTCCCCATTTGCGCCCTTCACTGAAGTTCCCATTTACTCCCTTGTCTTACGCACTTTATTTACCTCCTTCCAGAACATCTTTTTATTCTCCCTAAAATTTAATGATAGTCTCTCACCCCATCTCTCATTTGCCCTTTTTTTCACCTCTTGCACCTTTCTCTTGACCTCCTGTGTCTTTCTTTTATAC
The DNA here is from genome assembly GCF_036320965.1 of Panulirus ornatus. NCBI lineage: Eukaryota > Metazoa > Arthropoda > Malacostraca > Decapoda > Palinuridae > Panulirus > Panulirus ornatus. Next base: position 101,373,536 of record NC_092225.1, on the reverse strand, counting down.
ATCTCCCACTCAATTGCATTTTTTCCCTGCAAACATCGTCCAAATGCCTCTCTCTTCTCTTTCACTAATACTCTTACTTCTTCATCCCACCACTCACTACCCTTTCTAATCAACCCACCTCCCACTCTTCTCATGCCACAAGCATCTTTTGCGCAATCCATCACTGATTCCCTAAATACATCCCATTCCTCCCCCACTCCCCTTACTTCCATTGTTCTCACCTATTTCCATTCTGTACTCAGTCTCTCCTGGTACTTCCTCACACAGGTCTCCTTCTCAAGCTCACTTACTCTCACCACCCTCTTCACCCCAACATTCACTCTTCTTTTCTGAAAACCCATACAAATCTTCACCTTAGCCTCCACAAGATAATGATCAGACATCCCTCCAGTTGCACCTCTCAGCACATTAACATCCAAAACTCTCTCTTTCGCACGCCTGTCAATTAACACATAATCCAATAACGCTCTCTGGCCATCTCTCCTACTTACATAAGTATACTTATGTATATCTCGCTTTTTAAACCAGGTATTCCCAATCATCAGTCCTTTTTCAGCACATAAATCTACAAGCTCTTCACCATTTCCATTTACAACACTGAACACCCCATGTATACCAATTATTCCCTCAACTGCCACATTACTCACCTTTGCATTCAAATCACCCATCACTATAACCCGGTCTTGTGCATCAAAACCACTAACACACTCATTCAGCTGCTCCCAAAACACTTGCCTCTCTTGATCTTTCTTCTCATGCCCAGGTGCATAAGCACCAATAATCACCCACCTCTCTCCATCAACTTTCAGTTTTACCCATATTAATCGAGAATTTACTTTCTTACACTCTATCACATACTCCCACAACTCCTGTTTCAGGAGTATTGCTACTCCTTCCCTTGCTCTTGTCCTCTCACTAACCCCTGACTTTACTCCCCAGACATTCCCAAACCACTCTTCCCCTTTACCCTTGAGCTTCGTTTCACTCAGAGCCAAAACATCCAGGTTCCTTTCCTCAAACATACCACCTATCTCTCCTTTTTTCACATCTTGGTTACATCCACACACATTTAGGCACCCCACTCTGAGCCTTCGAGGAGGATGAGCACTCCCCGCGTGACTCCTTCTTCTGTTTCCCATTTTAGAAAGTTAATACAAGGAGGGGAGGATTTCTGGCCCCCCGCTCCCGTCCCCTCTAGTCGCTTTCTACGACACGCGAGGAATACGTGGGAAGTATTCTTTCACCCCTATCCCCAGGGATAATATACATATATATATACATATACACACACATACACATACATACGCACATACACACACACACACACACACACATACACATATATACATATGAAAAATGTAAGAAACAATTCAGAAAACTGAAACTTCTAGCTTGAAATGAATGAAAAAAATGAATGTCACATAATGGTTCAACCTCTGGATATGGAAAAAAGGAAATGTATAATTTATTTACACAAACGTCAATATATATATATGTTATTTTTTTTTATTTGCTTCGTCGATGTCTCCCGCGTTAGCGAAGTAACACAAGTAGACAGACAAAAGAATGGCCCAACACATCCACATACACATGTATATGCATATACGTCCACACACGCAAATATACATACCTATACATCTCAACGTATACATATATATACACACGCAGACATATAGATATGTACACATGTACATAATTAATACTGTCTACCTTTATTCATTACCATCGCCACCTCGTCACACGAAATAACAACCCCTTTCCCCTTCATGTGTGCGAGGTAATGCTAGGAAAAGACAACGAAGGCCCCATTCGTTCACACCCAGTCTCTAGCTGTCATATAATAATGCACCAAAACCACAGCTCCCTTTCCACATCCAGGCCCCACAGAACTTTCCATGTTTACCCCAGACGCTTCACATGCCCTGGTTCAATCCATTGACAGCACATGAACCCCGTTATGCCACATCGTAACAATTCACTCTATCCCTTGCACACCTTTCACCCCCCTGCATGTTCAGGCCCCGATCACTCAAAATCTTTTTCACTCCATCTTTCCACCTCCAATTTGGTCTCCCACTTCACCTCGTTCCCTCCACCTACACATATATCCTCTTGGTCAATCTTTCCCCACTCATTCTCTCCATGTGACCAAACCATTTCAAAACACCCTCTTCTCCTCTCTCAACTATACTCTTTTTTTATTGCCACACATCTCTCTTACCCTATTATTACTTACTCGATCTAACCACCTCACACCACATATTGTCCTCAAACATCTCATTTCCAGCACATCGGCCCTCCTGCGCACAACTCTATCCAAAGCCCACGCCTCTCAACCATACAACGTTGTTGGAACCACTATTCCTTCAAACATACCCATTTTTGCTTTCCGAGATAATGTTCTTGACTTCCACACATTCTTCAAGGCTCCCAGAATTTTTGCCCCTTCCCCCACCCTATGACTCACTTCCGCTTCCATGGTTCCATCCGCTGCCAAATCCACTCCCAGATATCTAAAACACTTTACTTCCTCCAGTTTTTCTCCATTCAAACTTACCTCCCAATTGTCTTGACCCTCAACCCTACTGTACCTAATAACCTTGCTCTTATTCACATTTACTCTCAACTTTCTTCTTTCACACACTTTACCAAACTCAGTCACCAGCTTCTGCAGTTTCTCACATGAATCAGCCACCAGTGCTGTATCATTAGCAAACAACAACTGACTCACTTCCCAAGCTCTCTCATCCCCAACAGACTGCATACTTGCCCCTCTTTCCAAAACTCTTGCATTTACCTCCCTAACAACCCCATCCATAAACAAATTAAACAACCATGGAGACATCACACACCCCTGCCGCAAACCTACATTCACTAAGAACCAATCACTTTCCTCTCTTCCTACACGTACACATGCCTTACATCCTCAATAAAAACTTTTCACTGCTTCTAACAACTTGCCTTTCACGTCATATATTCTTAATACCGTCCACAGAGCATCTCTATCAACTCTATCATATGCCTTCTCCAGATCCATAAATGCTGCATACAAATCCATTTGCTTTTCTAAGTATTTCTCACATACATTCTTTAAAGCAAACATCCTCTACCACTTCTGAAATCACACTGCTCTTCCCCAATCTGATGCTCTGTACATGCCCTCACCCTCTCAATCAATACCCTCCCATATAATTTCCCAGGAATACTCAACAAACTTATACCTCTGTAATTTGAGCACTCACCTTTGTCCCCTTTGCCTTTGTACAATGGCACTTTGCAAGCATTCCGCCAATCCTCAGGCACCTCACCATGAATCATACATACATTAAATAACCTTACCAACCAGTCAACAATACAGTCACCCCATTTTATAATAAATTCCACTGCAATACCATCCAAACCCGCTGCCTTGCCGATTTTCATCTTCCGCAAAGCTTTCACTACCTCTTGTCTGTTTAGCAAATCATTTTCCCTAACCCTCTCACTTTGCACACCACCTCGACCAAAACACCCTATATCTGCCACTCTATCATCAAACACATTCAACAAACCTTCAAAATACTCACTCCATCTCCTTCTCACATCACCACTCCTTATCACCTCACCATTATCCCCCTTCACTGAAGTTCCCATTCTTATGCACTTTATTTACCTCCTTCCAAAACATCTTTTTATTCTCCCTAAAATTTAATGATACTCTCTCACCCCAACTCTCATTTATATATTTCTTTTTCTTTCATACTATTTGCCATTTCCTGCATTAGCGAGGTAGTGTTAAGAACAGAGGACTTGGCCTTTGAGGGAATATCGTCACCTGGCCCCCTTCTGTGTTCCTTCTTTTGGAAAATTAAAAATAAACATTTCAAAACACCCTCCTCTGCTCTCTCAACCACACTCTTCTTATTACCACACATCTCTCTTACCCTTTCATTACTTACTCGATCAAACCACCTCACACCACATATTGTCCTCAAACATCTCATTTCCAACACATCCACCCTCCTCCGCACAAGTCTATCTATAGCCCATGCCTCGCAACCATATAACATTGTTGGAACCACTACTCCTTCAAACGTACCTATTTTTGCTTTCTGAGGTAACGTTCTCGCCTTCCACAAATTATTCAATGCTCCCAGAACCCTCACCCCCTCCCCCACCCTATGATTCACTTCCACTTCCATGGTTCCATCTGCTGCCAAATCCACTCCCAGATATCTAAAACATTTCACTTCCTCCAGTTTTTCTCCATTCAAACTTACCTCAGAATTGACTTGTCCCTCAACCCCACTGTACCTAATAACCTTGCTCGTATTCACATTTACTCTCAGCTTTCTTCTTTCACACGCATTACCAAACTCAGTCACCAGCTTCTGTAATTTCTTGCCCAAATCAGCCACCAGCGTTGTATCATCAGCGAACAACAACTGACTCAATTCCCAAGGTCTCTCATCCACAACAGACTGCATACTTTTACCTCTTTCCAAAGCTCTTGCATTCACCTCCCTAAAAACCCCATCCATAAACAAATTAAACAACCATGGAGACATCACGCACCCCTGCCACAAACCGACATTTACTGAGAACCAATCACTTTGCACTCTTCTTACATGTCTTACATCCTCTCTAAAAACTTTTCACTGCTTCTAACAATTTGCCTCCCACACCATATATTCTTAATACCTTCCACAGAACATCTCTATCAACTCTACCATATGCCCTCTCTAGATCCATAAATGCTACATACTAATTCATTTGCTTTTCTAAGTATTTCTCACATACATTCTTCAAAGCAAACACCTGCCCCACACATCCTCTCCCACTTCTGAAACCACACTGCTTTTCCCAATCTGATGCTCTGTACATGCCTTCACCCTCTCAATCAATATTTAAATTTATTAATTTTGCTTTGTCGCTGTCTATCGCGTTAGTGAGGTAGCGCAAGGAAACAGGCGAAAGAATGGCCCAACCCACCCACATACACATGTATATACATACACGTCCACACACGCAAATATACATACCTATACATCTCAATGTATACATATATATGCACACACAGACATATACATACATACACATGTACATAATTCATACTGTCTGCCTTTATTCATTCCCATCGCCACCTCGCCACACATCAAATAACAACCCCCTCCCCCCTCATGTGTGCGAGGTAGCGCTAGGAAAAGACAACAAAGGCCCCATTCGTTCACACTCAGTCTCTAGCTGTCATGTAATAATGCACCGAAACCACAGTTCCCTTTCCACATCCAGGCCCCACAGAACTTTCCATGGTTTACCCCAGACGCTTCACATGCCCTGGTCCAATGCATTGACAGCACATCGACCCCGGTATAGCACATCGTTCCAATTCACTCTATTCCGAGCACGCCTTTCACCCTCCTGCATGTTCAGGCCCCGATCACTCAAAATCTTTTTCACTCCATCTTTCCACCTCCAATTTGGTCTCCCACTTCTCCTCGTTCCCTCCACCTCTGACACATATATCCTCTTGGTCAATCTTTCCTCACTCATTCTCTCCATGTGACCAAACCATTTCAAAACACCCTCTTCTGCTCTCTCAACCACACTCTTTTTATTACCACACATCTCTCTTACCCTATTATTACTTACTCGATCAAACCATTTCACACCACATATTGTCCTCAAACATCTCATTTCCAGCACATCCACCCTCCTGCGCACTACTCTATCCATAGTCCAAGCCTCGCAACCATACAACATTGTTGGAACCACTATTCCTTCAAACATACCTCCCATATAATTTCCCAGGAATACTCAACAAACTTATACCTCTGTAATTTGAGCACTCACTTTTATCCCCTTTGCCTTTTACAATGGCACCATGAAAGCATTCTGCCAATCCTCAGGCATCTCACGATGAGTCATACATACATTAAATAACCTTACCAACCAGTCAACAGTACAGTCACCCCCTTTTCTAATAAATTCCACTGCAATACCATCCAAACCCGCTGCCTTGCCGGCTTTCCTCTTCCGCAAAGCTTTTACTACCTCATCTCTGTTCACCACATCATTCTCCCTAACCCTCTCACTTTGCACACCACCTCGACCAAAACACCCAATATCTGCCAGTCTATCATCAAACACATTCAAAAAACCTTCAAAATACTCACTTCATCTCCTTCTAACATCACCACTACTTGTTATCACCTCCCCATTAGCTCCATTCACTGAAGTTCCCATTTGTTCCCTTGTCTTACTTTATTTACCTCCATCCAAAACACCTTTTTATTCTCCCTAAAATTTAATGATACTCTCTGACCCCAACTTTCAGTTGCCCTCTTTTTCACCTGATGCACCATTCTCTTGACCTCCTGCCTCTTTATTGCATAAATCTCCCAGTCATTTGCATTATTTCCCTGCAAAAATTTTTCAAATTTCTCTCTTCTCTTTCACTAATAATCTAACTTCTTCATCCCACCACTTACTACCCTTTCTAATCTGCCCACCTCCCACGCTTCTCATGCTACAAGCATCTTTTGTGCAAGCCATCACTGTTTCCCTAAATACATTCATCCCCACTCCCCTTACATCCTTTGTTCTCACCTTTTTCCATTCTGTACTTCATCACACAAGTCTCCTTCCCAAGCTCACTTACTCTCACCACTCTCTTCACCCCAACATTCTATCTTCTTTTCTGAAAACCTCTACAAATCTTCACCAACGCCTCCAGTTGCACCTCTCAGCACATTAACATCGAAAAGTCTCTCTTTCGCGCGCTTATCAATTAACACGTAATCCAATAACGCTCTCTGGCCATCTTTCCTACTTACATATATCTCTCTTTTTATACCAGGATATACCTGGTTTAAAAAAGAGTTTTGGAAAGAGGGGCAAGTATGCAGTCTGTTGGCGATGAGAGAGCTTGGGAAGTGATTCAGTTGTTGTTCGCTGATGATACAGTGCTGATTCGTGTGAGAAACTGCAGAAGCTGGTGACTGAGTTTGATAAAGTGTGTGAAAGAAGAAAGCTGAGAGTAAATGTGAATAAGAGCAAGGATATTAGGTACAGTAGGGTTGAGGGTCAAGTCAATTGGAAGGTAAGTTTGAGTGGAGAAAAACTGGAGGAAGTGAAGTGTTTTAGATATCTGGGTGTGGATTTAGCAGCGGATGGAGCCATGGAAGCGGAAGTGAATCATAGGGTGGGGGAAGGGGCGAAAGTTCTGGGAGCGTTGAAAAATGTGTGGAAGTCGAGAACATTATCTCAGAAAGCAAAAATTGGTATGTTTGAAGGAATAGTGGTTCCAACAATGTTATATGGTTGCGAGGCGTGGGCTATGGATAGAGTTGTGCGGAAGAGGGTGGATGTGCTGGAAATGAGATGTTTGAGGACAATATGTGGTGTGAAGTGGTTTGATCGAGTAAGTAATGAAAGGGTAAGAGAGATGTGTGGTAATAGAAAGAGTTTGGTTGAGAGAGCAGAAGAGGGTGTTTTAAAATGGTTTGGTCACCTGGAGAGAATGAGTGAGGAAACATTGACCAAGAGGATATATGTGCCAGAGGTGGAGGGAATGAGGAGAAGTGGGAGACCCAATTGCAGGTGGAAAGATGGAGTGAAAAAGATTTTGAGCGATCGGGACCTGAACATACAGGAGGGTGAAAGGCGTGCAAGGAATAGAGTGAATTTTAACGATGTGGTATACTGGGGTCGACGTGCTGTCAGTGGATTGAACCAGGGCATGTGAAGTGTCTGGGGTAAACCATGGAAAGTTCTGTGGGGCCTGGATGTGGAAAGGGAGCTGTGGTTTCAGTGGCTTATACATGACAGCTAGAGATTGAGCGTGAACGAATGTATCCTTTGTTGTCTTTTCCTAGCGCTACCTCGCGCACATGCATGGGGAGGGGGTTGTTATTTTCATGTGTGGCGGGGTGGCAATGGGAATGAATAAAGGCAGACAGTATGAATTATGTACATGTGTAGTATGATACAGTGGTTAAATTGATGAAAACTTCTATTTCACGTTTCTGTAAATAAATTATACATTTCCCCTTTCCATAGCCAGAGGTTGAACCATTATGTGACATTCATTTTTTTCATTTCTTTTCAAGCTAGAAGTTTCAGTTTTCTAAATTATTTCTTACATTTTTCATATGTGTATATATGTATATAGGTGTATGTGTGTATATGTGCGTATGTATATATATATATATATATATATATATATATATATATATATATATATATATATATGGTAGAGGATGTGTGGATCAGGTGTTTGCTTTGAAGAATGTATGTGAGAAATACTTAGAAAATCAAATGGATTTGTATGTAGCATTTATGGATCTGGAGAAGGCATATGATAGAGTTGATAGAGATGCTCTGTGGAAGGTATTAAGAATATATGGTGTGGGAGGCAAGTTGTTAGAAGCAGTGAAAAGTTTTTATCGAGGATGTAAGGCATGTGTACGTGTAGGAAGAGAGGAAAGTGATTGGTTCTCAGTGAATGTAGGTTTGCGGCAGGGGTGTGTGATGTCTCCATGGTTGTTTAATTTGTTTATGGATGGGGTTGTTAGGGAGGTGAATGCAAGAGTTTTGGAAAGAGGGGCAAGTATGAAGTCTGTTGGGGATGAGAGAGCTTGGGAAGTGAGTCAGTTGTTGTTCGCTGATGATACAGCGCTGGTGGCTGATTCATGTGAGAAACTGCAGAAGCTGGTGACTGAGTTTGGTAAAGTGTGTGAAAAAAGAAAGTTAAGAGTAAATGTGAATAAGAGCAAGGTTATTAGGTACAGTAGGGTTGAGGGTCAAGTCAATTGGGAGGTGAGTTTGAATGGAGAAAAACTGGAGGAAGTGAAGTGTTTTAGATATCTGGGAGTGGATCTGGCAGGGGATGGAACCATGGAAGCGGAAGTGGATCATAGGGTGGGGGAGGGGGCGAAAATTCTGGGAGCCTTGAAGAATGTGTGGAAGTCGAGAACATTATCTCGGAAAGCAAAAATGGGTATGTTTGAAGGAATAGTGGTTCCAACAATGTTGTATGGTTGCGAGGCGTGGGCTATGGATAGAGTTGTGCGCAGGAGGATGGATGTGCTGGAAATGAGATGTTTGAGGACAATATGTGGTGTAAGGTGGTTTGATCGAGTAAGTAACGTAAGGGTAAGAGAGATGTGTGGAAATAAAAAGAGCGTGGTTGAGAGAGCAGAAGAGGGTGTTTTGAAATGGTTTGGGCACATGGAGAGAATGAGTGAGGAAAGTTTGACCAAGAGGATATATGTGTCAGAGGTGGAGGGAACGAGGAGAAGAGGGAGACCAAATTGGAGGTGGAAAGATGGAGTGAAAAAGATTTTGTGTGATCGGGGCCTGAACATGCAGGAGGGTGAAAGGAGGGCAAGGAATAGAGTGAATTGGAGCGATGTGGTATACCGGGGTTGACGTGCTGTCAGTGGATTGAATCGGGGCATGTGAACGTCTGGGGTAAACCATGGAAAGCTGTGTAGGTATGTATATTTGCATGTGTGGACATATGTATATACATGTGTATGGGGGTGGGTTGGGCCATTTCTTTCGTCTGTTTCCTTGCACTACCTCGCAAACGCGGGAGACAGCAACAAAGTATAATAATAATAATAATAAAATATATATATATATATATATATATATATATGTATTTTTTTTTTTTTTATACTTTGTCGCTGTCTCCCGCGTTTGCGAGGTAGCGCAAGGAAACAGACGAAAGAAATGGCCCAACCCCCCCCATACACATGTATATACATACGTCCACACACGCAAATATACATACCTACACAGCTTTCCATGGTTTACCCCAGACGCTTCACATACCTTGATTCAATCCACTGACAGCACGTCAACCCCGGTATACCACATCGCTCCAATTCACTCTATTCCTTGCCCTCCTTTCACCCTCCTGCATGTTCAGGCCCCGATCACACAAAATCTTTTTCACTCCATCTTTCCACCTCCAATTTGGTCTCCCTCTTTTCCTTGCTCCCTCCACCTCCGACACATATATCCTCTTGGTCAATCTTTCCTCACTCATCCTCTCCATGTGCCCAAACCACTTCAAAACACCCTCTTCTGCTCTCTCAACCACGCTCTTTTTATTTCCACACATCTCTCTTACCCTTACGTTACTCACTCGATCAAACCACCTCACACCACACATTGTCCTCAAACATCTCATTTCCAGCACATCCATCCTCCTGCACACAACTCTATCCATAGCCCACGCCTCGCAACCATACAACATTGTTGGAACCACTATTCCTTCAAACATACCCATTTTTGCTTTCCGAGATAATGTTCTCGACTTCCACACATTCTTCAAGGCCCCCAGAATTTTCACCCCCTCCCCCACCCTATGATCCACTTCCGCTTCCATGGTTCCATCCGCTGCCAGATCCACTCCCAGATATCTAAAACACTTCACTTCCTCCAGTTTTTCTCCATTTAAACTCACCTCCCAATTGACTTGACCCTCAACCCTACTGTACCTAATAACCTTGCTCTTATTCACATTTACTCTTAACTTTCTTCTTCCACACACTTTACCAAACTCAGTCACCAGCTTCTGCAGTTTCTCACATGAATCAGCCACCAGCGCTGTATCATCAGCGAACAACAACTGACTCCCTTCCCAAGCTCTCTCATCCCCAACAGACTTCATACTTGCCCCTCTTTCCAAAACTCTTGCATTTACCTCCCTAACAACCCCATCCATAAACAAATTAAACAACCATGGAGACATCACACACCCCTGCCGCAAACCTACATTCACTGAGAACCAATCACTTTCCTCTCTTCCTACAGGTACACATATATATATATATATATATATATATGCATATATATGTATATTATCCCTGGGGATAGGGGTGAAAGAATACTTCCCACGCATTCCTCGCGTGTCGTAGAAGGCGACTAGAGGGGACGGGAGCGGGGGGCCGGAAATCCTCCCCTCCTTGTATTTTTTAACTTTCTAAAATGGGAAACAGAAGAAGGAGTCCCGCGGGGAGTGCTCATCCTCCTCGAAGGCTCAGACTGGGGTGTCTAAATGTGTGTGGATGTAACCAAGATGTGAAAAAAGGAGAGATAGGTAGTATGTTTGAGGAAAGGAACCTGGATGTTTTGGCTCTGAGTGAAACGAAGCTCAAGGGTAAAGGGGAAGAGTGGTTTGGGAATGTCTTGGGAGTAAAGTCAGGGGTTAGTGAGAGGACAAGAGCAAGGGAAGGAGTAGCAGTACTCCTGAAACAGGAGTTGTGAGAGTATGTGATAGAATGTAAGAAAGTAAATTCTCGATTAATATGGGTAAAACTGAAAGTTGATGGAGAGGGATGGGTGATTATTGGTGCATATGCACCTGGGCATGAGAAGAAAGATCATGAGAGGCAAGTGTTTTGGGAGCAGCTGAATGGGTGTGTTAGTGGTTTTGATGCACAAGACCGGGTTATAGTGATGGGTGATTTAAATGCAAAGGTGAGTAATGTGGCAGTTGAGGGAATAATTGGTATACATGGGGTGTTCAGTGTTGTAAATGGAAATGGTGAAGAGCTTGTAGATTTATGTGCTGAAAAAGGACTGGTGATTGGGAATACCTGGTTTAAAAAGCGAGATATACATAAGTATACGTATGTAAGGGAGAGATAGCCAGAGAGCGTTATTGGATTACATGTTGACAGGCGCGCGAAAGAGAGACTTTTGGATGTTAATGTGCTGAGAGGTGTAAGTGGGAGGATTTCTGATCATTATCTTGTGGAGGCTAAGGTGAAGATTTGTATGGGTTTTCAGAAAAGAAGAGTGAATGTTGGGGTGAAGAGGGTGGTGAGAGTAAGTGAGCTTGGGAAGGAGACTTGTGTGAGGAAGTACCAGGAGAGACTGAGTACAGAATGGAAAAAGGTGAGAACAATGGAAGTAAGGGGAGTGGGGGCGGAATGGGATGTATTTAGGGAATCAGTGATGGATTGCGCAAAAGATGCTTGTGGCATGAGAAGAGTGGGAGGTGGGTTGATTAGAAAGGGTAGTGAGTGGTGGGATGAAGAAGTAAGATTATTAGTGAAAGAAAAGAGAGAGGCATTTGGACGATTTTTGCTGGGAAAAAATGCAATTGAGTGGGAGATGTATAAAAGAAAGAGACAGGAGGTCAAGAGAAAAGTGCAAGATGTGAAAAAGAGGGCAAATGAGAGTTGGGGTGAGAGAGTATCATTAAATTTTAGGGAGCATAAAAATATGTTCTGGAAGGAGGTAAATAAAGTGCATAAGACAAGGGAGCAAATGGAAACTTCAGTGAAGGGCGCAAATGGGGAGGTGATAACAAGTAGTGGTGATGTGAGAAGGAGATGGAGTGAGTGTTTTGAAGGTTTGTTGAATGTGTTTGATGATAGAGTGGCAGATATAGGGTGTTTTGGTCGAGGTGGTGTGCAAAGTGAAAGGGTTAGGGAAAATGATTTGGTAAACGGAGAAGAGGTAGTAAAAGCTTTGCAGAAGATGAAAGCCGATAAGGCAGCAGGTTTGGATGGTATTGCAGTGGAATTTATTAAAAAAGGGGGTGACTGTATTATTGACTGGTTGGTAAGGTTATTTAATGTATGTATGACTCATGGTGAGCTGCCTGAGGATTGGCGGAATGCGTGCATAATGCCATTGTACAAAGGCAAAGGGGATAAGAGTGAGTGCTCAAATTTCAGAGGTATAATTTTGTTGAGTATTCCTGGTAAATTATATGGGAGGGTATTGATTGAGAGGGTGAAGGCATGTAAAGAGCATCAGATTGGGGAAGAGCAGTGTGGTTTTAGAAGTGGTAGAGGATGTGTGGATCAGGTGTTTGCTTTGAAGAATGTATGTGAGAAATACTTAGAAAAGCAAATGGATTTGTATGTAGCATTTATGGATCTGGAGAAGGCATATGATAGAGTTGATAGAGATGCTCTGTGGAATGTATTATGAATATATGGTGTGGGAGGCAAGTTGTTAGAAGCAGGTAAAAGTTTTTATCGAGGATGCAAGGCATGTGTACGTGTAGGAAGAGAGGAAAGTGATTGGTTCTCAGTGAATGTAGGTTTGTGGCAGGGGTGTGTGATGTCTCCATGGTTGTTTAATTTGTTTATGGATGGGGTTGTTAGGGAGGTGAATGCTAGAGTTTTGGAAAGAGGGGCAAGTATGAAGTCTGTTGTGGATGAGAGAGCTTGGGAAGTGAGTCAGTAGTTGTTCGCTGATGATACAGCTCTGGTGGCTGATTCATGTGAGAAACTGCAGAAGCTGGTGACTGAGTTTGGTAAAGTGTGTGAAAGAAGAAAGTTAAGAGTAAATGTGAATAAGAGCAAGGTTATTAGGTACAGTAGGGTTGAGGGTCAAGTCAGTTGGGAGGTAAGTTTGATTGGAGAAAAACTGGAGGAAGTAAAGTGTTTTAGAAATGTGGGAGTGGATCTGGCAGCGGATGGAACCATGGAAGCGGAAGTAGATCATAAGGTGGGGGAGGGGGCGAAAATCCTGGGAGCCTTGAAGAATGTGTGGAAGTCGAGAACATTATTTCGGAAAGCAAAAATGGGTATGTTTGAAGGAATAGTGGTTCCAACAATGTTGTATGGTTGCGAGGCGTGGGCTATGGATAGAGTTGTGCACAGGAGGGTGGATATGCTGGAAATGAGATGTTTGAGGACAATGTGTGGTGTGAGGTGGTTTGATCGAGTAAGTAACGTAAGGGTAAGAGAGATGTGTGGAAATAAAAAGAGCGTGGTTTAGAGAGCAGAAGAGGGTGTTTTGAAATGGTTTGGGCACATGGAGAGAATGAGTGAGGAAAGATTGACCAAGAGGATATATGTGTCGGAGGTGGAGGGAACGAGGAGAAGTGGGAGACCAAATTGGAGGTGGAAAGATGGAGTGAAAAAGATTTTGTGTGATCGGGGCCTGAACATGCAGGAGGGTGAAAGGAGGGCAAGGAATAGAGTGAATTGGATCGATGTGGTATACCGGGGTTGACGTGCTGTCAGTGGATTGAATCAGGGCATGTTAAGCATCTGGGGTAAACCATGGAAAGCTGTGTATGTATGTATATTTGCGTGTGTGGACGTGTATGTATATACATGTGTATGGGGTTGGGTTGGGCCATTTCTTTCATCTGTTTCCTTGCGCTACCTCGCAAACGTGGGAGACAGCGACAAAAAAAAAAAGAAAAAAAAAAGTATATATGTATATGTCTGTGTGTGTATATATATATATGTATACGTTGAGATTTATAGGTGTGTATATTTGCGTGTGTGGACGTTTATGTATATACATGTGTATGTGGGTGTGTTGGGCCATTCTTTCGTCTGTTTCCTTGCGCTACCTTGCTAACGCGGGAGGCAGCGACAAAGCAAAATAGATAAATAAATGAATAAATAGATAAATATATTTTTCTGTTTCCCCTTTTAGAAACTTAGAATACAAGGTGGGGAGGGTTTCTATCCCCCCGCTCCCATCCCATTTTAGTCGCCTTCTACGACACATGAGGAATGCATTGGAAGTATTCTTTCTCCCCTATCCCCAGAGGATAAGGGGAAACAGAAGGAGTCACACAGGCAGTGCTCATCCTCCTCGAAGGCTCAGATTGGGGTGTCTAAATGTGTGTGGATGTAACTAAGATGAGAAAAAAGGAAAGATAGGTAGTGTGTTTGAGGAAAGGAACCTGGATGTTCTGGCCCTTAGTGAAACGAAGCTTAAGGGTAAAGGGGAAGAGTGGTTTGGGAATCTCTTGGGAGTAAAGTCAGGGGTTGGTGAGAAGACAAGAGCAAGGGAAGGAGTAGCACTACTCCTGAAACAGGAGTGGTGGGAGTAAAGGCCAATATGTGTATCCTTTGGATAAAGTTAAAATCCTTATCATATCTCTCACCAACTTGTGAAAAGTGTAAGGGGACTAGGGATGGTTAGATATCACAGAGGGGTTAGCTAAATATTAAACACTTTTTTTTATTGCAGGAGGGCCTAGTTAGTTCTGAGGTGAACATAGCCACTGGCGAAGTTCGAGCATGGAACCCTTTCAATGATACAACACCATTCAGCCAGATGTCTGAGGACCACATCTTTGGGGCAGAATTTGATAAGATTCGAAGAGGATCTCAAAGCAGTAAGCATTTTTCAGGCTTTTGTACTTCAATTTTCTTTCTTAATAAGTTTAAATTTCCCATGATATGAACCCTCTGAACATCCTGAGAGAGAGAACATGTTAATTGGTAGTTTAGATTTCTTTTAACCAAAAAATAAGGTGCATTGATGAAGATTCAACAACTTTTGCCCATAAAATGAGGTCAGTAGATTCTTTTTGATAGGGCACAGTGGCCTTACAGCGTCCTACCCAGGTGTATGATATGACATCATGATGTGAGGTGCCAAGTGACTCACCACCCATATTTATTTGCTCCCTGGCACTGTTCACATCTGCAAAGATTTGCTTGATGTCAGCTTGCAGTTTCAGTGAGCAGATATATTTTTGAAAGTTCAAAAGAATACAATGAAATTCTTGATAGTATTCTAAAGAGAAATATTGTATGGACTGTAAATCTGGATTTGAAGAATGCCTGTTGATTTACCTTGGGATGGAGAAGCAAATCTTAATCATTCTGAATGATGCCCTTCATGTCAGATGTAGTGCCACAGGTTTTACTAGGTCAGAGTTACCCCTTTTAACTGGATTGATATCATAAACAGTAGTATGGGCTTCTCTTAAGATTTGTTAGGCCACATTGTATAGTTACAGTTCTTCTTTTAAAAAGCAAGTTCCATCTTAATGTGGATTGTTCTAGAAAGCCTGTGTCATTTCAGATATAAGGAAGACTTAGATTGTTCCATATCAGAAAAACCTAGCTGAGGGTCAATTGGTATGCCTTAACAGATTCATTGAATATCCAGCAAACAAGGCTGCAGCTTATTTACAGTACAACAACCATATCCCATGTTACTAGCTGCATATTACATTTTTTGGATTTGTGATATTGGGATATTTGTTCAGGAGAACAAGGGTTATTGACAGTACAGCTTGTTTGCTTGTTTAGCCAAGTGTCTCAGATATGTAATTGCTCTGAAACAGATTTTCAACTCAAGCAAATTTTGCCATGTTTGCTGGGAAAGGCACTATGTTATTGGAGTCTCCTGTTATTGATCATTCTCAGGTTAACCATAAATCTTGCTTTTATTCACAGTTACTTTCAACTCCCTCCTTTTGCACACTCTTCCAAACTCAGTCATCCACTACTGCAGATTATCACTCGAATCTGCCATCAACAAGCAACAGCAACTGACACATTTTAAATGCCTCCTCTTCCCCAACAGGCTGCATACTTACCCCTCTCTCCAAATCTGTTGCATTTATGTCCCTCATCACTCCATCCATGAACCAATTTACAGCCATGATGACATCTCACACCCTTGCCACAGACCAACCTTCACTTGGAACTACTCACTCTCCTCTCTTCATACTCATACACAAACCTTACGCCCTTGATATAAACATCTCACTGCTTGTAGCAACTTCCCTCATAAGCCATATATCCTTAAGACCTTCCACAAGGCATCTCTATCAACACTTATCATATGGTTTCTCCAGCTCCATGAATGCCAGATTCAGATTCATCTGTTACTCTATTTATTTCTCATACACATAGGGTGCGTAAGACAAGGGAGCAAATGGGAACTTCAGTGAAGGGCGTAAATGGGGAGGTGATAACAAGTAGCGGTGATGTGAGAAGGAGATGGAATGAGTATTTTGAAGGTTTGTTGAATGTGTCTGATGACAGAGTGGCAGATATAGGGTGTTTTGGTCGAGGTGGTGTGCAAAGTGAGAGGGTTAGGGAAAATGATTTGGTAAACAGAGAAGAGGTAGTAAAAGCTTTGCGGAAGATGAAAGCCGGCAAGGCAGCAGGTTTGGATGGTATTGCAGTGGAATTTATTAAAAAAGGGGGTGACTGTATTGTTGACTGGTTGGTAAGGTTATTTAATGTATGTATGACTCATGGTGAGGTGCCTGAGGATTGGCAAAATGCGTGCATAGTGCCATTGTACAAAGGCAAAGGGGATAAGAGTGAGTGCTCAAATTACAGAGGTATAAGTTTGTTGAGTATTCCTGGTAAATTATATGGGAGGGTATTGATTGAGAGGGTGAAGGCATGTACAGAGCATCAGATTGGGGAAGAGCAGTGCGGTTTCAGAAGTGGTAGAGGATGTGTGGATCAGGTGTTTGCTTTGAAGAATGTATGTGAGAAATACTTAGAAAAGCAAATGGATTTGTATGTAGCATTTATGGATCTGGAGAAGGCATATGATAGAGTTGATAGAGATGCTCTGTGGAAGGTATTAAGAATATATGGTGTGGGAGGCAAGTTGTTAGAAGCAGTGAAAAGTTTTTATCGAGGATGTAAGGCATGTGTACGTGTAGGAAGAGAGGAAAGTGATTGGTTCTCAGTGAATGTAGGTTTGCGGCAGGGGTGTGTGATGTCTCCATGGTTGTTTAATTTGTTTATGGATGGGGTTGTTAGGGAGGTAAATGCAAGAGTCCTGGAAAGAGGGGCAAGTATGAAGTCTGTTGGGGATGAGAGAGCTTGGGAAGTGAGTCAGTTGTTGTTCGCTGATGATACAGCGCTGGTGGCTGATTCATGTGAGAAACTGCAGAAGCTGGTGACTGAGTTTGGTAAAGTGTGTGGAAGAAGAAAGTTAAGAGTAAATGTGAATAAGAGCAAGGTTATTAGGTACAGTAGGGGTGAGGGTCAAGTCAATTGGGAGGTGAGTTTGAATGGAGAAAAACTGGAGGAAGTGAAGTGTTTTAGATATCTGGGAGTGGATCTGTCAGCGGATGGAACCATGGAAGCGGAAGTGGATCATAGGGTGGGGGAGGGGGCGAAAATTTTGGGAGCCTTGAAAAATGTGTGGAAGTCGAGAACATTATCTCGGAAAGCAAAAATGGGTATGTTTGAAGGAATAGTGGTACCAACAATGTTGTATGGTTGCGAGGCGTGGGCTATGGATAGAGATGTGCGCAGGAGGATGGATGTGCTGGAAATGAGATGTTTGAGGAAAATGTGTGGTGTGAGGTGGTTTGATCGAGTAAGTAACGTAAGGGTAAGAGAGATGTGTGGAAATAAAAAGAGCGTGGTTGAGAGAGCAGAAGAGGGTGTTTTGAAATGGTTTGGGCACATGGAGAGAATGAGTGAGGAAAGATTGACCAAGAGGATATATGTGTCGGAGGTGGAGGGAACGAGGAGAAGAGGGAGACCAAATTGGAGGTGGAAAGATGGAGTGAAAAAGATTTTGTGTGATCGGGGCCTGAACATGCAGGAGGGTGAAAGGAGGGCAAGGAATAGAGTGAATTGGAGCGATGTGGTATACAGGGGTTGACGTGCTGTCAGTGGATTGAATCAAGGCATGTGAAGCGTCTGGGGTAAACCATGGAAAGCTGTGTAGGTATGTATATTTGCGTGTGTGGACGTGTGTATGTACATGTGTATGGGGGGGGGGGTTGGGCCATTTCTTTCGTCTGTTTCCTTGCGCTACCTCGCAAACGCGGGAGACAGCGACAAAGTATAAAAAAAAAAAAAAAAAAAAAAAAAACATTCTTTAAAGCAAACACCTACCCACTCTGATTCTCTGTACATTCCTTCATCCTCTCATTGACTATCCTCCCATACAGTTTCTTGATATGCTAAACATACTTTCAGCTCAGTAGTTAAAACACTCATCTTTGTCACCCTTGTCTGTATACAGTTGCTTTGTTTATGTATTCTGCCAGTCCTAAAGCATCTCTCCATGATTCATACATACTTTGAAATTCCTTACAAACCAATCAGCAACACAATCACCCCCTTTCTTAAGAAATTTAACCACAATAACATCCACTCCAGCCACCATGCCACACTTCATCTTAAGCAAGGCTTTCACCAAACCACACTCCATGACTCTCTCACTTTGCATACCACCCTAACCCAAATACTCTGCTTCTGCTACCCTACATCACACATTCAGTAGTGCTTCAAAATATTCACTCAGTCTCCCTCACTTCACCAATGTTCCCATTTGTAATTTTTTACTTGCTATTAACCTCCTTTATTTATTTATCTTTTTATTTATTTATTTATTTTCTATACTTTGTCGCTGTCTCCTACGTTAGCGAGGTAGCGCAAGGAAACAGACAAAAGAATGGCCCAACCCACCCACATACACATGTATATACATACACATCCACACATGCACATATGCATACCTATACATTTCAACATATACTTGTATATGGGGATAGAGGAGAAAGAATACTTCCCACGCATTCTTTCCTGACTCATTCTCTCCATGTGACCAAACCATTTCAATGCACCCTCTTTTGCTCTCTCAACCACACTCTTTTTACTACCACACATCTCTCTTACCCTTTCATTACTTACTCAGTCAAACCACCTCACACCACATGTTGTCCTCAAACATCTCTTTTTCAACACATCTACCCTCCACCACACAACCCTATCTATAGCCCATGCCTCACAACCATATAACATTGTTGGAACCACTATTCCTTCAAACATACCCATTTTTTCTTTCCGAGATAATGTTCTCGCCTTCCACATATTTTTCAACGCTCCCAGAATTTTCACCCCCTCTCCCACCGTATGACTCACTTCCACTTCCATGGTTCCATCCAATGCCAAAGCCACTCCCAGATATCTAAAACACTTCACTTCCCCCAGTTTTTCTCCATTTAAACTTGCTTCCCAATTGAATTGTCCCTCAACCCTACTGTACCTAATAACTCTTATTCACATATACTCTCAGCTTTCTTCTTTCACACACTTTACCAAACTCAGTCACCAGCTTCTGTAGTTTCCTGCCTGAATCAGCCACCAGCACTGTATCATCAGCAAACAACAACTGACTCACTTCCCAAGCCCTCTCATTCACATCAGATTGCATACTTTCCCCTCTTTCCAAAACTCTTCCATTCACCTCCCTAACAACCCCATCCATAAACAAATTAAACAACCATGGAGATATCACGCCCCCTTTCCGCAAACCAACATTCACTGGGAACCAGTCACTTTCCTCTCTTCTTACCCGTACACATGTCTTACATCCTAGATATAAACTTTTCACTGCCTCCAGCAACTTGCCTCCCCTGCCATATACTCTTAATACCTTCCACAGAGCATCTCTATCAACTCTATCATATGCCTTCTCCAGATCCATAAATGCTACATACAAATCCATTTGTTTTTCTAAATATTTCCTCACACACTTTATCCAAAGCAAACACCTGATCCACACATCCTCTACCACTTTTGAAACCCCACTGCTCTTCCCCAGTCTGATGCTCTGTACATGCCTTCACCCTCTCAATCAGTACCCTCCCATACAATTTCCCAGGAAAGCTCAAATAACTTGTACCTCTATAATTTGAACACTCACCTTTATCCCCTTTGCCTTTGTACAGTGGCACTATGCATGCATTCTGCCAATCCTCAGGCACTTCACCATGAACCACACATACAATGAATATCCTCACCAACCAGTCAACAACACAGTCACCCCCTTTTTTAATGAATTCTACTGCAATACCATCCAAACCCACTGCCTTGCTGGCTTTCATCTTCTGCAAAGCTTTCATTACCTCTTCCCTGTTTACCAAATCATTATCCCTGACCCTCTCACTTTACACACCACCTCAACCAAAACAACCTATATCTGCCACTCTATCGTTTAACACATTCAATAAACCTTCAAAATACTCACTCCATCTCCATCTCACATCACCACTACTTATTATTACCTCCCCATTAACCCCCTTCACCGATGTTCCCATTTGTTCTCGTCTTACGCAGTTTATTTACCTCCTTCCAAAACATCTTTATATTCCCCCTTAAAATGTAATGATACTCTCTCACCCCAACTCTTATTTGCCCTCTTTTTCACATCTTGCAACTTTCTCTTGACCTCCTGCCTCATTCTTTTATACATCTCCCAGTCATTTGCACTATTTCCCTGCAAAATTCGTCCAAATACGTCTCTTCTCTTTCACTAATAATCTTACTTCTTCATCCCACCACTCACTACCCTTTCTAATCTGCCCAACTCCCACGCTTCTCATGCCACAAGCATCTTTTGTGCAAGCCATCACTGCTTCCTTAAATACATCCCATTCCTCCTCCACTCCTCTTACGTATTTTTCTCTCACCTTTTTCCTTTCTGCACTCAGTCTCTCCTGGTACTTCCTCACACAACTCTCCCTCCCAAGCTCACTTACTCTCACCACTCTTTTCACCCCGACATTCTCTCTTCTTTTCTGAAAACCTCTACAAATCTTCACCTTCGCCTCCACAAGATAATGATCAGGCATCCCTCCAGTTGCACCTCTCAGCACATTAACATCCAAAAGTCTCTCTTTCATGCGCCTATCAATTAACACGTAATCCAATTACGCTCTCTGGCCATCTCTCGTACTTACATACGTATACTTATTTATATCTCTCTTTTTATTTATTTATTTTTATTTATTATACTTTGTCGCTGTCTCCCGTGTTTGCGAGGTATTCCCAATCACCAGTCCTTTTTCAGCACACAAATGAACAAGTTCTTCACTATTTCCATTTACAACACTGAACACCCCATGTACACCAATTATTCCCTCAACTGCCACATTACTCATCTTTGCATTTAAGTCACCCATCACTATAACTCGGTCCCACGCATCAAAACTGCTAACATACTCACTCAGCTGCTCCCAAAACACTTGCCTCTCATGATCTCTCTTCTCATGCCCAGGTGTATAGGTACCAATAACCACCCATCTCTCTTCATCCACTTTCAGTTTTTCCCATATCAATGTAGTGTTTACTATCTTACACTCTATCACTACTCCCACAACTCCTGTTTCAGGAGTGGTGCTACTCCTTCCTCTGCTCTTTTCCTCTCACCAACCCCTGACTTTACTCCCAAAATATTCCCAAACCACTCTTCCCCTTTACCCTTGAGCTTCGTTTCACTCAGAGCCAGAAAATCCAGGTTCCTTTCCTCAAATATACTACCTATCTCTCCTTTTTTCTTATCTTGGTTACATCCACACACATTTAGCCACCCCAGTCTGAGCCTTTAAGAAGGATGAGTACTCTCCGTGTGACTCCTTCTGTTTCTCCTTTTTAGAAAGTTAAAAGTTATTCATCCTGAATTTTACTGATCCTTGCTCACCCCAACTCTCAAATGCCCTCTGTTTCAAACTTTGCATCATTATCTTGACCTCCTGCAGTTTTCGTTTAATTATCTTCCATTCATTCACACCTCTTTTCTGCAAGTGCTGCCCATGTACCCCTCTTTTCTCATTCACTAGCAACTTTTTCTTCTTCATCCCACTACTTGCTACCTTTTCCTTCCTGCCTACCCCCACCTTACACATGCCACATGCATTTGTCATAAATGCCAGGACTGCTTCCCTAAATTTTGAATATTTTAGATATTAGAATATTTGAATATTTTATGTATTTGAAAATTATTTTACCATACAGTTCACCAAAAACATTGTAAATGCCCCTGCTTACTCATCTTGTCCACCTGATTTGTAAACATTCTACTATGCCGTCCATATTTGAGTTATTTTTCTTGATATGTAACTTGTTTTAAGTGCATGAATTAATCATGAACCTCAAAGGGAAAATTGTGGGGAAAAATTTACAAAAGATGCAATTTGCCTTATTATTTACAGAGTAAAAGCCCAAAGTTTAAACACATGATTATGATTCCTGGCAGTAAGTAAGGTTGTTTTCTTATATTTCCTTAGAATATACAGTAATCATTAGGTCATGCATAAGGTAAGAAAAGTGTTGAAAAAGTGCAAAAATTTACATGAAACATCATATAGACAATGAAAATAATCAATGATACAGGACATATAGAAAATAATAGACAGCCACAATAGCTGCCCCCTATTCTTGAACCAGCTCATTATCTGACCCTGACTTTGCAGACATCAGTAGCTTGGGTTGTGACAAAACCTTGAAATATACCGGAATCAGCTGAAAATACCAGAATATTGTGTCGAAAATGTTGTCCTGGCTTTGCAAATTTCTTGTTCTCCTTTTATTATAGTATTAGCAGTATTGTCCTCAAACCAAAGGGAAAAACAACACACTTACATGTATTAACACTGTGTAACATGCCACTTACTAAATTCTTACCCAAAGACATCTTCCTTGGAATGCATAACACTTTTTAGTGCTTAGCAACACAGTGGCTTGCCAGTTTCCATATTCTTAAACATGAAATCATCCGGCATTGATGGAATTCTTAAAGATGCTAAGCTATATAAAGAGATTTATTGATTGGTGCCCAGGATGTGTTCCGAGTCAAAGACTGCTAATCAAGAAAATATTAAAGTCAGTTTTAATAGTGCTCCAATAGAGATGCTTTCTAACACATCTTTGTTTACCTATATTATTATATGGAAGGTATTAAGAATATATGGTGTGGGAGGAAAGTTGTTAGAAGCAGTGAAAAGTTTTTATCGAGGATGTAAGGCATGTGTACGTGTAGGAAGAGAGGAAAGTGATTGGTTCTCAGTGAATGTAGGTTTGCGGCAGGGGTGTGTGATGTCTCCATGGTTGTTTGATTTGTTTATGGATGGGGTTGTTAGGGAGGTAAATGCAAGAGTTTTGGAAAGAGGGGCAAATATGAAGTCTGTTGGGGATGAGAGAGCTTGGGAAGTGAGTCAGTTGTTGTTCGCTGATGACACAGCGCTGGTGGCTGATTCATGTGAGAAACTGCAGAAGCTGGTGACTGAGTTTGGTAAAGTGTGTGGAAGAAGAAAGTTAAGAGTAAATGTGAATAAGAGCAAGGTTATTAGGTACAGTAGGGTTGAGGGTCAAGTCAATTGGGAGGTGAGTTTGAATGGAGAAAAACTGGAGGAAGTGAAGTGTTTTAGATATCTGGGAGTGGATCTGGCAGCGGATGGAACCATGGAAGCGGAAGTGGATCATAGGGTGGGGGAGGGGGGCGAAAATTCTGGGGGCCTTGAAGAATGTGTGGAAGTCGAGAACATTATCTCGGAAAGCAAAAATGGGTATGTTTGAAGGAATAGTCGTTCCAACAATGTTGTATGGTTGCGAGGCGTGGGCTATGGATAGAGTTGTGAGCAGGAGGATGGATGTGCTGGAAATGAGATGTTTGAGGACAATGTGTGGTGTGAGGTGGTTTGATCGAGTAAGTAACGTAAGGGTAAGAGAGATGTGTGGAAATAAAAAGAGCGTGGTTGAGAGAGCAGAAGAGGGTGTTTTGAAGTGGTTTGGGCACATGGAGAGGATGAGTGAGGAAAGATTGACCAAGAGGATATATGTGTCGGAGGTGGAGGGAACAAGGAGAAGAGGGAGACCAAATTGGAGGTGGAAAGATGGAGTGAAAAAGATTTTGTGTGATCGGGGCCTGAACATGCAGGAGGGTGAAAGGAGGGCAAGGAATAGAGTGAATTGGAGCGATGTGGTATACCGGGGCTGACGTGCTGTCAGTGGATTGAATCAAGGCATGTGAAGCGTCTGGGGTAAACCATGGAAAGCTGTGTAGGTATGTATATTTGCGTGTGTGGACGTAAGTATATACATGTGTATGGGGGGGGTTGGGCCATTTCTTTCGTCTGTTTCCTTGCGCTACCTCGCAAACGCGGGAGACAGCGACAAAGTATAAAAAAAAAAAAAAAATATATTATACTTTGTCCCTGTCTTCCGCGTTAGCAAGGTAGCGCAAGGAAACAGATGAAAGAATGGCCCAACCCACCCACATACACATATATACATATACGTCCACACACATATTCATACCTATACATTTCAACGTATACAAATATATACATACACAGACATATACATACATGCACATGTGCATAATTCATACTGTCTGCCTTTATTCATTCCCATCGCCACCCCGCCACACATGAAATGACAACCCCCTCCCCCAGCATGCGTGCGAGGTAGCGCCAGGAAAAGACAACAAAGGCCACATTTGTTCACACTCAGTCTCTAGCTGTCATGTATAATGCACCGAAACCACAGCTCCCTTTCCACATCCAGGCCCCACAAAACTTTCCATGGTTTACCCCAGACGCTTCACATGCTGTGGTTCAATCCATTGACAGCACGTCGACCCTGGTATACCACATCGTTCCAGTTCACTCTATTCCTTGCACGCCTTTCACCCTCCTGCATGTTCAGGCCCCGATCGCTTAAAATCTTTTTCTCTCCATCCTTCCACCTCCAATTTGGTCTCCCACTTCTCCTCGTTCCCTCCACATCTGACACATATATCCTCTTGGTCAGTCTTCTCTACTCATTCTCTCCATGTGACCAAACCATTTCAAAACACCCTCTTTTGCTCTCTCAACCACATTCTTTTTATTTCCACACATCTCTCTTACCCTATTATTACTTACTCGATCAAACCACCTCACACCACATGATGTCCTCAAACATCTCATTTCCAACACATCCACCCTCCCCTGCAAAACCCTATCTATAGCCCACACCTCGCAATCATATAACATTGTTGGAACGACTATTCCTTCAAACATACCCATACCTATATGCATTATTTAAAGGCTTTATTGGGATACTAATGTTAGCACAAATGATGGTGTGTGCACACATGGTAAATGTTTTGATTCTCTTTATAATTCATAATAGTAACTCATACAGTAAGTTACGGGACAAGTACTCACTGGTGCATTCAGTCTAATAAGTATGAAACAACCCATCTGTGCATTTTATAATGTGTAGTAATCACATCTAAACTGTTGTTTTACCTTGAATGCCTGTGTTAGAAACATGGACACCTGCTAGCCTTTTTTGAAACATTTTGGGCCTCTTGCAAACACTAAAATATGCGAAAATACAATAAATTGATCAACCACATTGTAGTAAACATGACTGTCAGGAGCCTCACTATATTATATAACATGCATTTTCACATCCAAACTGTTGCTTATCCTTAAAGGCTTGCATCATTACCACCTGCCTGTAACATCCCAGACATTATGCATGTTGAGCAAACAGAAAAATAGGCAAAAATATGGTAGATGAATCAAACACAGTGCTGAAAATGATTGTATGGAGCTTCATCATCCCTTTTTGCCTACATTTTACTCTCAAAATGTTGCTTTTCCATAAATTCTTGCCCACGTTACCAGTGTTAACACAGGCCTTTCTCCAGGCGTTTTTGACCTGTTGGATATAAAAAGTAGGCAGAATTTGAATAGATAAATCAAACCATGGTGTGGTAAACATGATTCCCACATTGCTGGAAATGAATGTCACGAGCTTTGTAACACATTTAATTGCCCACACTGGTGGTTTTTCGTAAATGCTTGCCCACATTACAGGCACTTAGCACCAGTATGCCTTTTTTCAGACATTATGGGCCTTTTGTGCACACATAGACAGGCAAAAATACAGTAAATGAATTGACTATGGTGCATTTGAACCTGGTTGTCAGGAGAGTGTTCACAACTGGTGGCCAAAGCATTAATGCTTATCAACATGCGTTTTTCCCATTGGCTGTGCACAGAGCTCAGACTAAAGGAGAGACCTGTGTGTGTTTCATGCTCTTAGATGGACATCTGAACAGCTTGACAGATTTTAGTTGTTTTTTCCCCAGGAAGATTGCCATTAAGAGAATTATAAAGCAGCATTAATCATAGGAGCACTGATCAAGGTCTGTCTGTATAGGACAGCTGCATTGAGTTGTATACAAATTGTCAGGTATACATGAAAGCTGCAGTGAATGGGTTAAGTTGCAGTATCATTTGAAAACTTTGATAAAAAGCATGTAATAACCTATTTGTAGATACCAATTTGCATAGAACAGGGAGAGTGTTCTAGAGTCATGTGATCCCATCTCGTAAACTTTTTATGCCATCAAGTAGCCTTTGATGAAGTGTACCTCAGTGAGGACACATAAATGGTTGAATTGAAACTGATAAAAAAAAGTTAAGAAAATGGAAGAAAGTGTGAATGGAATGGACATGAATGGAAATGTTGGTCTCGCTTGACAAGTCCATTTGTGTGCAAAATGAAAAAATATGAATTTTATATGTAAGGGTTGAAGTCCATGTTTCACTTTGGTGCACAAGGCAGGGTCTGAAAAAGTGTGTGAGTGATATCAGGTCCATCCCTGGAAGTTGGGATGAGAGTTACAGATGGATTATATACTTGCTTTTGTGTACCTACATGTTTTTCCCAAAAGGCAGGCTGGCATATAGCACTAACTGAACAACTTGTGTGATGAATAGGACTTTCCCATCATTTTATTCATTACATTATTGTCAATCTTGGCTTCATTTGGTGCTGACCTCAACCAGAAATCAAGTTCTCTTATAAATGTTTCTGTTGTAACCTCGTGTATGATTCTCATATCTCTAGGTGTTTCACTGAGTAGTCTTTATGTTTTTATTGCAGGGCTGTCATAGAGTTTTGGTTGATATTCTTTTGTCTTTGGGTCTTTATTGTGGATAGAGGTTCTGATGTTGGAGCATTATGCATGAGGTGGGCAGATGAAGCTGTTCTTCGTCTGTTCGTGGTGCTACGTTGCTAATGTGGGATACAGCAAAAAAGTATGAAAAAGTCTTTTTGGTATATTCCATGGCATTCTTGAAGACTTGATAACTTTATTCCTTCTTTGTTTAGAGGTTTCCTGGTTCATAATATTGGCATTATACAGATAGGTAGATTGTTAATAGACAGAAAGAAAATAGAGAGGTGGTCTTTACCGTTTATTCACTAATGATGTTTTATCACTTTTCCTGGATGTTATATCACTTTCCTGGCCTTTCTTATCTTTAATTTGTCTTTTCAGCTTAAAACTATCATCATGATTTATAACCTGTTTCATAATGATGGAAGAAGGTTTTTCCCTTTTTGTTGTCTTTTGAACATTGTACCAATAGAGGATGTTGTGACTAACAAAGTACTTCCTCTCCCTCAGGCATATCAAATGTCAAAAGTCGGGAGAGTTTGGTAATGTCAGCAGAAGATGACCCATTTGGTGCAGCTCCATTTAATGCCCCTGGTAAGTGTAGCACTTACTCTCAGTACTGATATTTACTGCTTACCCTTAAGTAGACAAATAGTGATTCTGTAAATTATGATTATTAATATAGAAACTGAATGTTTTATTCAGTATTATCTGCATGAATCAAAGACACATGAAACGACCCCCTCATGAATATTGACAAATAGAAGAATGCAAGGAATCCATTGCATGTATGGCATTGTGTGTGAAGGATGTGGCTATGGTAAAACTACTGAATATAAAGTATTTACCAAAGAAAAGATGAGGAAACTGTGATTCATTAAGGCATGATTTTGAAATTTGATAAATACCATTTTAAGGTTGGCTCAAAAAAAAAAGATATTTCCTTTTACTCTCTGACATTTTTCATTTAGATGCAGAATCTAGTAGACATTTTGTAAGAGTATATTCAGATTCATAAAAAAACACGCAGTAATTATATTTTTGAAAATGATCATGTAAATCATTAATGCATAAACTTAAATAATGGAGATTAGGGGTTTCACTATGAATAAGACAGTACCAACAGTACAAATATTTTACCAATGAAAAACTACAGTGTACATATACCTGGAAATATTCTTTTTCTTTCTTTCATACTATTCACCATTTCCCGCGTTAGCGGGGTAGCGTTAAGAACAGAGGACTGGACCTTTGAGGGAATATCCTCACCTGGCCCCCTTCTCTGTTCCTTCTTTTGGAAAATTAAAAAAAAAACAAGAGTGGAGAATTTCCAGCCACCCGCTCCCTCCCCTTTCAGTTGCCTTCTACAACACGCAGGAAATACGTGGGAAGTAATATACGGTATTATGATATACATAGTTCAGTGAATTCAGTAACTAAAAGAGAAAATACCGGATATAATTCCAGTGCATACTTCAAGTGCTGTGTCAGCATTGCTTGCAGGTGCTGATGGAGAGGGAGAAGGTGAGAGTAGTAGTTAATTGGCAAGGGGGTCATCTGGGTCAGATGACAGTTGACGAAGGTGATGATGATGATCAAGTGGATTCAGTTGTTACATTGCCAGATATTGCTGGCTGGTCCTCCTTATGAGTATCCTTTTGCGTAAAAAGAAACCTAGTGATGTCATTCTCTTCAGCACCCCCCCCCCCCCTTACAAGCAGCTTGAGGCAATCCTTGACAGCTTTGAAACTTGTTGTAGCCTTCACTTTACGGGAAATGTACATTCTTGAAGTCTCTTTTTCTCCAAAAGAATGCGATCTTTTCCATGTTGAAAATCTGATTAGGAAAATAACTGCCTTCCTCGATGATGGTCTGGAAGGTTCCTGGGAAATTTTTGGTGGGAATGACATCAGCAGAAACAACCTAACCAGTCAGTCATTATGTGGTAATTGTACCATTTCCTAAACCTCACGAACCAATTAGGATTTGCTTGAAAAGTCTTCGTTGCTTGTTCTTCTAGTACCATGCCATCATGTATACTCCAGGCCTTTTCTTATATCCCAAGCCTGCAGACAGGAATACTTTCATGAGTACGGTGTTCGATCCATGTGCTCAACATTCGTTGCAGTCTCTCCATATTAGAACTTCAGGAATACTGATTAATGTTTTACTCTCAGCACTCTTCTTGATCTCTGCACTGTCACAAGTAGTCCATAAAGTAGAATCACTTAAGTCTAAGGACATTTTCAGCATCAGCTCTTCATTCAACTCTCATAATGCTTCAGGACATCCATCGTAACTTAAATGATGATGGCCTCACATTTCTTAGCACCCTGTTACCAGGAGAACTAAATGGTGGTGTCCTCACACTTCTTATCCCCCTTGTACCAAGAAAATTTAAAAGATGCATTAATAGCATGGTGAAAGGAGCAAAACATGCAATATTTGGTACTTTGCAGCACAAAATACTTTATCTCTGTGACAATAGACTATGGCCACACCATGCGTACACACACTTCTTGCATGGCAATAGCAATGGTGTACCACCTCTCTGCCAGCCCAGTGATAATTGTATTATTCCAAACTAAAGCCACATAAATTAAGAAAGGTGGTGCATGTACGTTATTCTAAAAATGGCACAAATTAGATGTGTTAATCAAGAGTTTCCTGTATATGGAGATGTGTATGTTGTGTTATAAGAAGTGCATTTCATTAATTGGTATCCTACATAAGAGATCAGCTGTACATTTTCCACCTTATGACCCACAATCTGGCTAAATGTGCCCTCCATTATGAAAGAATATGAGACCAGTGAAAAATAGTGAACTTCCACATGTGTACAACCAAAACATGGTCATAGATAGTGTATACAACAGACTTCAAGCCCTGATTACTTAGCTGCCATCATTCTTATGTGACTTCATGAGCATATTTACTGCAAAAAGCCACCAGCTAAAGACTGAAAAATCAAGGAGTACTCAGACTTCAGATGCCATTTTGGTAACTTCTCTGTTCTCATCTTTCTGTTGTTAAGTAATGCAATGAGTTTGGCGCAAGCTGTTGCCTTAATAATTAAATGATATGTGGAGCCTCAAACAGCTCATTTCTAAACCTCTCAACCAGAAAGTGTCAGAAGCCCAAGAGCACTGCTTGAAACCTTAAAAAAGAAATTGCATGTTGCTTTGCCTGTTGCTTTTGTGATGCAGTCTAGAATTACTGACATCATAAGAAATAAGAATGCCGAAAAAGAATGGGAATTATCTTTTCTATTACAAAATCAGTGAAAATTAATATATTATTAGGCACCTTCTATTTTTCTTATAACTGGAAAAACCTTTACTATTTGTATGATTATTAAAATTCCAGTTTAGATATCTTTAATCAGATCTATGTAAATCATGTTAAGAGGCATATTACAGAAACATTCATCTTTGTGCTAAGCTTTTATAATGAGTTCCCATTAATAGAGAGAGAGAGAGAGAGAGAGAGAGAGAGAGAGAGAGAGAGAGAGAGAGAGAGAGAGAGAGTGAACATTATCTTGGAGAGCAAAAATGGGTATGTTTGAAGAAATAATGGTTCCAACAATGTTATATGGTTGCAAGACATGAGCTGTAGATAAGGTTGTGCGGAGGAGGGTGGATGTGTTGGAAATGAAATGTTTGAGGACAATATGTGGTGTCAGGTGGTTTGATCGAGTAAGTAATGAAAGGGTTAGAGATATGTGCGGTAATAAAAAGAGTGTGGTTGAGAGAGAAGAAGAGGGTGTGTTGAAATGATTCCAACAATATTATATGGTTGCGGAGGAGGGTGGATATGTTGGAAATGAAATGTTTAAGGACAATATGTGGTGTGAGGTGGTTTGATCGAGTAAGTAATGAAAGGGTTAGAGATATATATGGTAATAAAAAGAGTGTGGTTGAGAGAGCAGATGAGGGTGTGTTGAATTGGTAAGGACAGATGGAGAGAATGAGTGAGGAAAGATTGACAAATAGGATATATGTGTCAGAGGTGAAGGGAACAAGGAGAAGCAGGAGACCGAGGTGGAAGGATGGAGTGAAAAAGATTTTGAGTGATCGGGGCCTGAACATACAGGAGGGTGAAAGGCGTGCAAGGAATAAAGTGAGATGGAACGATGTGGTATACTGGGGTCGACATGGTGTTAGTGGATTGAACCAGGGCATGTAAAGCATGGAAAGGTCTGGGGGCCTGGATGTGGAAAGGGAGCTGTGGTATATCGGTGCATAATACATGACAGCTAGAGCCTTAGTGTGAACGAATGTGGCCATTGTTTTCTTTTCCTGGTGCTACCTCATGCACATGTGGGGGTGAGGGGGTTGTCATTTCATGTGTGGCGGGGTGGCGACGGGAGTGAATGAAGGCAGCAGGTATGAATTATATACATATGTATATATGTATATGTCTGTGTATATATATATATATATATATATATATATATATATATATATATATATATATATATATATATATATATATATCTTTTTATATATATATATATATATATATATATATATATATATATATATATATATATATATATATATATATGGGAGCGGGTGGCTGGAAATCCTCCCCTCTTGTTTTTTTTCTTTTTTTTAATTTTCCAAAAGAAGGAACAGAGAAGGGGGCCAGGTGAAGATATTCCCTCAAAGGCCCAGTCCTCTGTTCTTAACGCAACCTCGCTAATGCGGGAAAGGGCGAATAGTATGAAAGAAAGAAAGATATATATATATATATATCTTTCATACTATTCGCCATTTCCTGCATTAGCGAGGTAGCGTTATCAACAGAGGACTGGGCCTTAGAGGGAATATCCTCATCCTTCTTTTGGAAAATTTCGTAATTTTCCAAAAGAAGGAACAGAGAATATATATATATATATATATATATATTTGGATGGTATTGCAGTGGAATTTATTAAAAAAGGGGGTGACTGTAGTGTTGACTGGTTGGTAAGGTTATTTAATGTATGTATGACTCATGGTGAGGTGCCTGAGGATTGGCGGAATGCGTTCATAGTGCCATTGTACAAAGGCAAAGGGGATAAGAGTGAGTGCTCAAATTACAGAGGTATAAGTTTGTTGAGTATTCCTGGTAAATTATATGGGAGGGTATTGATTGAGAGGGTGAAGGCATGTACAGAGCATCAGATTGGGGAAGAGCAGTGTGGTTTCAGAAGTGGTAGAGGATGTGTGGATCAGGTGTTTGCTTTGAAGAATGTATGTGAGAAATACTTAGAAAAGCAAATGGATTTGTATGTAGCATTTATGGATCTGGAGAAGGCATATGATAGAGTTGATAGAGATGCTCTGTGGAAGGTATTAAAAATATATGGTGTGGGAGGAAAGTTGTTAGAAGCAGTGAAAAGTTTTTATCGAGGATGTAAGGCATGTGTACGTGTAGGAAGAGAGGAAAGTGATTGGATCTCAGTGAATGTAGGTTTGCGGCAGGGGTGTGTGATGTCTCCATGGTTGTTTAATTTGTTTATGGATGGGGTTGTTAGGGAGGTAAATGCAAGAGTTTTGGAAAGAGGGGCAAGTATGAAGTCTGTTGGGGATGAGAGAGCTTGGGAAGTGAGTCAGTTGTTGTTCGCTGATGATACAGCGCTGGTGGCTGATTCATGTGAGAAACTGCAGAAGCTGGTGACTGAGTTTGGAAAAGTGTGTGGAAGAAGAAAGTTAAGAGTAAATGTGAATAAGAGGAAGGTTATTAGGAACAGTAGGGTTGAGGGTCAAGTCAATTGGGAGGTGAGTTTGAATGGAGAAAAACTGGGGGAAGTGAAGTGTTTTAGATATCCAGGAGTGGATCTGGCAGCGGAGGGAACCATGGAAGCGGAAGTGGATCATAGGGTGGGGAGGGGGCGAAAATCCTGGGGGCCTTGAAGAATGTGTGGAAGTCGAGAACATTATCTCGGAAAGCAAAAATGGGTATGTTTGAAGGAATAGTGGTTCCAACAATGTTGTATGGTTGCGAGGCGTGGGCTATGGATAGAGTTGTGCGCAGGAGGATGGATGTGCTGGAAATGAGATGTTTGAGGACAATGTGTGGTGTGAGGTGGTTTGATCGAGTGAGTAACGTAAGGGTAAGAGAGATGTGTGGTAATAAAAAGAGCGTGGTTGAGAGAGCAGAAGAGGGTGTTTTGAAGTGGTTTGGGCACATGGAGAGGATGAGTGAGGAGAGATTGACCAAGAAGATGTATGTGTCGGAGGTGGAGGGAACAAGGAGAAGAGGGAGACCAAATTGGAGGTGGAAGGATGGAGTGAAAAGGATTTTGTGTGATCGGGGCCTGAACATGCAGGAGGGTGAAAGGAGGGCAAGGAATAGAGTGAATTGGAGCGATGTGGTATACCGGGGTGGACGTGCTGTCAGTGGATTGAATCGGGGCATGTGAAGCGTCTGGGGTAAACCATGGAAAGCTGTGTAGGTATGTATATTTGCGTGTGTGCACGTATGTATATACATGTGTATGGGGGGGGTTGGGCCATTTCTTTCGTCTGTTTCCTTGCGCTACCTCGCAAACGCGGGAGACAGCGACAAAGTATAATAAAAAAATAAAAAATATATATATATACGTTGAAATGAGGACTGGTGGAATGCTTGCATAGTGCCATTGTACAAAGGCAAAGGGGATAAGAGTGAGTGCTCAAATTACAGAGGTATAAGTTTGTTGAGTATTCCTGGTAAATTTTATGGGAGGGTATTGATTGAGAGGGTGAAGGCAAGTACAGAGCATCAGATTGGGGAAGAGCAGTGTGGTTTCAGAAGTGATAGAGGATGTGTGGATCTGGTGTTTGCTTTGAAGAATGTATGTGAGAAATACTAGAAAAGCAAATGGATTTGTATGTAGCATTTATGGATCTAGAGAGTTGATAGAGATGCTCTGTGGAAGGTATTAAGAATATATGGTGTGGGAGGTAAGTTGTTAGAAGCAGTGAAAAGTTTTCATCGAGGATGTAAGGCATGTGTACGTGTAGGAAGAGAGGAAAGTGATTAGTTCTCAGTAAGTGTTGGTTTGCGGCAGGAGTGCATGATGTCTCCATGGTTGTTTAATTTGTTTATGGATGGGGTTGTTAGGGAGGTGAATGCAAGAGTTTTGGAGAGAGGGGCAAGTATGCAGTCTGTTGTGGATGAGAGAGCTTGGGAAGTGAGTCACTTATTGTTCGCTGATGATACAGCGCTGGTGGCTGATTCATGTGAGAAACTGCAGAAGCTGGTGACTTGAGTCTGGTAAAGTGCGTGAAAGAAGAAAGCTGAGAGTAAATGTGAATACGAGCAAGGTTATTAGGTACAGTAGGGTTGAGGGTCAAGTCAATTGGGAGGTAAGTTTGAATGGAGAAAAACTGGGGGAAGTGAAGTGTTTTAGATATCCAGGAGTGGATTTGGCAGCGGATGGAACCATGGAAGCAGAAGTGAATCATAGGATGGGGGAGGGGGCGAAAATTCTGGGAGCCTTGAAGAATGTGTGGACGTCGAGAACATTATCTTGGAAAGCAAAAATGGGTATGTTTGAAGGAATAGTGGTTCCAACAATGTTATATGGTTGCGAGGCATGGGCTATAGATAGAGTTGTGCACAGGAGGGTGGATGTGCTGGAAATGAGATGTTTGAGGATAATATATGGTGTGAGGTGGTTTAATCGAGTAAGTAATGAAAGGGTAAGAGAGATGTGTGGTAATAAAAAGAGTGTGGTTGAGAGAGCAGAAGAGAGTGTTTTGAAATGGTTTGGTCACATGGAGAGAATGAGTGAGGAAAGATTGACAAAGAGGATATATGTGTCGGAGGTGGAAGGAACGAAGAGAAGTGGGAGATCAAATTGGAGGTGGAAAGATTGAGTGAAAATGATTTTGAGTGATCGGGACCTGAACATGCAGGAGGGTGAAAGGCGTGGAAGGAATAGAGTGAATTTTAACAATGTGGTATACTGGGGTCGACGTGCTGTCAATGGATTGAACCAGGGCATGTGAAGCGTCTGGGGTAAACCATGGAAAGTTGTGTGGGGCCTGGATGTGGAAAGGGTGCTGTGGTTTCGGTTCATTATTACATGACAGCTAGAGACTGAGTGTGAACGAATGTGGCCTTTGTTGTCTTTTCCTAGCGCTACCTTGCACACATGATGGGGGAGGGGGCTGTTATTTCATGTGTGGCGAGGTGGCGATGGGAATGAATAAAGGCAGACAATGAATTATGTACATGTTTATATATGTATATGTCTGTGTGTGTATATATATGTATATGTTGAAATGTATAAGTATGTATATGTGCTGTGTGCAGATGTGTATGTATATACATGTGTATGTGGGTGGGTTGGGCCATTCTTTCGCCTGTTTCCTTGCGCTACCTTGCTAACGCAGGAGACAGCGACAAAGCAAAATCAGTAAATATGTAAATGAATTTTTTGTTTTCCCGCGTTTGCGAGGTAGTGCAAGGAAACAGACGAAAGAAATGGCCCAACCCACCCCCATACACAATGTATACACACACACGTCCACACACGCAAATATACATACCTACACAGCTTTCCATGGTTCACCCCAGACGCTTCGCATGCCCTGATTCAATCCTCTGACAGCACGTCAACCCCGGTATACCACATCGATCCAATTCACTCTATTCCTTGTCCTCCTTTCACCCTCCTGCATGTTCAGGCCCCGATCACACAAAATCTTTTTCACTCCATCTTTCCACCTCCAATTTGGTTTCCCACTTCTCTTTCCCTCCATCTCCAACACATATATCCTCTAGGTCAATCTTTCCTCACTCATTCTCTCCATGTGCCCAAACCATTTCAAAACACCCTCTTCTGCTCTATCAACCACGCTCTTTTTATTTCCACACATCTCTCTTACCCTTACGTTACTTACTCGATCAAAAGCACTCACACCACACATTGTCCTCAAACATCTCATTTCCGGCACATCCATCCTCCTGCGCACAACTCTATCCATAGCCCACGCCTCGCAACCATACAACATTGTTGGAACCACTATTCCTTCAGACATACCCATTTTTGCTTTCCGAGATAATGTTCTCGACTTCCACACATTGTTCAAGGCTCCCAGGATTTTCGCCCCCTCCCCCACCCTATGATCTACTTCCGCTTCCATGGTGCCATCCGCTGCCAGATCCACTCCCAGATATCTAAAACACTTTACTTCCTCCAGTTTTTCTCCATTCAAACTTACCTCCCAATGGACTTGACCCTCAACCCTACTGTACCTAATTACCTTGCTCTTATTCACATTTACTCTTAACTTTCTTCTTTCACACACTTTACCAAACTCAGTCACCAGCTTCTGCAGTTTCTCACATGAATCAGGCTCCAGTGCTGTATCATCAGCGAACAACAACTGACTCACTTCCCAAGCTCTCTCATCCCCAACAGACTTCATACTTGCCGCTCTTTCCAAAACTCTTGCATTTACCTCCCTAACAACCCCATCCATAAACAAATTAAACAACCATGGAGACATCACACACCCCTGCTGCAAACCTACATTCACTGAGAACCAATCACTTTCCTCTTTTCCTACACGTACACATGCATTACATCCTCGATAAAAACTTTTCACTGCTTCTAACAACTTGCCTCCCACACCATATATTCTTAATACCTTCCACAGAGCATCTCTATCAACTCTATCATATGCCTTCTCCAGATCCATAAATGCTACATACAAATCCATTTGCTTTTCTAAGTATTTCTCACATACATTCTTCAAAGCAAACACCTGATCCACACATCCTCTACCACTTCTGAAACCACACTGCTCTTCCCCAATCTGATGCTCTGTACATGCCTTCACCCTCTCAATCAATACCCTCCCATATAATTTACCAGGGTGTTTTGGTCGAGGTGGTTTGCAAAGTGAGAGGGTTAGGGAAAATGATTTGGTAAACAGAGAAGAGGTAGTAAAAGCTTTGTGGAAGATGAAAGCCGGCAAGGCAGCAGGTTTGGATGGTATTGCAGTGGAATTTATTAAAAAAGGGGGTGACTGTATTATTGACTGGTTGGTAAGGTTATTTGATGTATGTATGACTCATGGTGAGGTGCCTGAGGATTGGCGGAATGCGTGCATAGTGCCATTGTACAAAGGCAAAGGGGATAAGAGTGAGTGCTCAAATTACAGAGGTATAAGTTTGTTGAGTATTCCTGGTAAATTATATAAATGAATAAATACATAAATTCTCATACACACACACACACATACATACACATAGATTATATACATACCAATACACATATACACATGTACATATTCATACTTGCTTGCCTTCATCCATTCTTGACACTACCCTGCCCCACAGGAAACAGCATCACTATTTCCTGTTTCAGTGAGATAGGGCCAGGAAAACAGACAAAAAAGGTCCTCATTCTTTTGTCTCTTGCTCTCATGCAATGCACCAAAACCACAGCTCCCTATCCACATCCATGCCCCACAGACCTGTCCATGGTTTACCCCAGACGTTTCACATGCCCTGGTTCAGTACATTGAGAGCATGTTGACTCTGGCATACCACATCATTCCACTTCACTCAATTCCTTGCATGCCTCTCACCCTCCTGTATGTTCAGGCCCTGATCGCTCAAAATCTTTTTCACCTCATCCTTCCACCTCCAAATTGGTCTCCTGCATTTCTTAGTTCCCTCCACCTCTGACACATATATCCTATTTGTCAATCTTTCCTCACTCATTTATGTCCAAACCATTTCATCACACCCTCTTCTAGTCTCTCAACCACACACTTTTCATTACCACACATCTCTCTTATCTTTCATTGCTTACTCGATCATACCACCTCACACCACATATTGTCCTCAAACATCTTATTTCCAACACATCCACCCTCTCCTGCACAACCCTATCTATAGCCTATGCCTTGCAACCAAATGGTATTGTTGGAGCTACTGTTCTTTCAAATACCCATTTTTGCTCTATGAGATAATGTTCTCTCCTTCCACATTCTTCATAGCTCCCAGAACCTTCGCCCCCTTCCCCACCCTGTGGCTGACTTCCATGGTTCCATTCGCTGCTAAGTCCACTTCCAGATATCTACAACACTCCACTTCCTCCAATTTTTCTCCATTCAAACTTACATCCCAATTAACTTGTCCCTCAACCCTACCTACTAAACATAACATTGCTCTTATTCACATTTAGTCTCACCTTTCTCCTTTAACACACTTGTCCAAACAAAGTCACCAACTAATGCAGTTTCTCACTCGAGTTAGCCACTAGAGCAGTATCATCGGCTAACAACTCATTCACTTCCCAGGCCCTCTCATCACTAACAGACTCTCTTCAAAACTCTTGCATTTACCTCCCTAACCACCCAGTCCATAAACAAATTAAACAACCATGGAGACATCACACACCCATGCCACAGATCGACATTCACTGGGAACCAATCACTCTCCTCTTTTCCTACTCGTACACATGCCTTACAATATTGGTAAAAACTTCTCTGCTTCTGGCAACTTGCCTCCCACACCATATACTTTTCTATCACAAAGCATCTCTGTCACCTCTATCATATGCCTTCTCTAGATCCATAAATGCTGCATACAAATTCATCTCTTTTTTTAAGTAATTCTCACACACATTCTTCAAAGCAAACACCTGATCCGCACATCCTCAACCATTTCTGAAATCACACTGCTTTTTCCCAGTTTGATGCTCTGTACATTCCTTCAGCCTCTCAGTCAATACCCTCGCATAATTTCTCAGGAATACTAAGCAAACTTATACCTCAGTAGTTTCAACAGTCACCTTTTTCCCCTATGCCTTTGTACAGTGACACTATGCATGCATTCCACCAGTCCTCTGGCACTTCACCATGATCCATGCATACATTGAATATCCTTACCAACCAATCAACAGCACGGTCACCATCTTTCTCAAAAGATTCTACTGCAGTACCATCCAAACCTGCCACCTTGCCAGATTTCATCTTTCGTAAAGCTTTCACTACCTCTTCTCTCTCTTAACCAAACCATTCTCCCTGACCCTCTCACTTCGCACACTGCCCTGACCAAAACACCCTATATCTGCCACTAGCATCAAACACATTCAATAAACCTTCAAAATACTCCCTCCATTTGTTCTCTTGTCTTAATCACTTTATTTACCTCCTTCCAAAACATTTTTTTATGCTCCTTAAAGTTTAATGAAACTCTCCCACCCCAAATCTCATTTGCTCTCTTTTTCAACCCTTGCACCCTTCTCTTAACCTCCTGCCTCTTTCTTTTATACATGTCAAATTCATTTGTATTCCTTCCCTACAAGTATAGTCTAAATGCATCCCTTTTCTCTTTCACTAACAACCTTACTTCTTCATCCCACCATTCACTACCCTTTCTAATCTGCCCACCTTTCTTATGTCATATGCATCTTTCGCACATGCTATCACTGCTTCCCTAAATACATCCCATTCCTCACCCCCTCCCCTCACGTCATTTGCTCTCACCTTTTGCCATTCTACGCTGAATCTCCTGGTACTTCCTCACACAAGTCTCCTTTCCAAGCTCACTTACTCATCACTCTTTTCTCCCCAATATTCTCTTCTCTTTTTTTGAAAACCTCTTCAAATCTTCTCCTTTGCCTCCACAAAATAGTGATCAGACATCCCTCCAGCTGCCGCTGTTAACTCATCAACATCCAAAAGTCTCTCTCTTACATGCCTGTCAATTAACACGTAATCCAACAATGCCCTTTGACCATCTTTCCTACTCACATATGTGTACTTATGTATATCTCTTTTTGAACCAGGTATTTCCAGTCACCAGTCTGTTTTCAATGCACAAATCCACATGCTCTTCACCATTTCCATTTACAACACTGATTATCCCATGTACACCAATTATGCCCTCAACTGCCGCATTACTGACCTTCGCATTTAGATAAACCATCACCAGAACCCGGTCTCGTGCATCAAAGCTGCTGACATACTCACTCAGCTGCTCCCAAAACACTTGCCTCTCATGGTCTTTCTTCTCATGATCAGGTGCATAAGCACCAATAATCACCCATCCACTTTCAGTTTATAAATTACTCTCTTGCACTCTATCGGAAGCAAAGTAATGACTGACGTATGGTGAATTCTGTGTCTCGGTGGGAAATGGGATTCAAGATTTCAGTTTACAGCAACCAAAATATCATGTAGATGACATGCTGGCAAAAAGATACGTTAGTATTGATAATGCCATTTCCTTCTGTAAGGAAGGGTAACTTTCAGTGAATATTCTTCATAAACCATATCTCAAGTACAACATTTCTGAATTACCCTTATACATCCTGTCACCCACATAATCCATTATTGTGGCCTATGTTTGAAAATTAGAAAGTAGAAAAGAAGTGAAATAAAAAAGTGAGGGAATAAGAATGAAATATATGAAGATGTGCTGGAGATGTGCTAGAGAAATGTATGAAAGATAGTAACTCATAAGCTTGCATTATGACAGGTATGGATGAAAGTGTGAATATGCAAAATGCAGTTTGTAGTTGGTTGTACACCAAGAATTGTTTAAGAAGGAAAGACAGAGGTAAGTTGTTGATTTCTTTGTGCATATGAAAATCTCCCTCAGAGTTAGTTTTGCACTAGACTAAGATTGAGCTTCTTACCTTAATCAAAGGTCAGAGATATACCAGCAGTGTTTTGTACTGAAGCAACAAAATTGTATTTGGTTTAGGTTATGAAAGAACAAATGCTTCAATGGGGGACTTTATATTCACTTATGAAACAGATCCTGAACACTTGACCCCATGAGACATAATTGTTTGAATGAAAAAACTAAGCGTTCATTACTGGAATGTACTTTTTGTGCATTGTTGATTTTGCCCTAGTGTCTAGGATGAGGATGAAATTTGGATTAGAATTCAGGATCTTAAAGTCGATAGCTTTCATTGATAGTTTACAAAAATATGTAGTACAGATAAGGTGTGTGAAAATATTTTACATTATAATAGAATGAAGAGCTTTATAATAGAATGAAGAACATTAAACAAGCCAAATGCATTAAAGGTACATGCTTTAGACATTATTGGTGCAGTCTTGTGTATGATGAACAAGTCACTTCTCTACTCTGAATATGTTAATATGTTCTTTCTTACTGGATGCTTCATAGGAGTGACTTTGAGTCATCACCAAATTATATGTGCATCTAGAACTCCACTCAGTAGTTTTTTAAGCTATCACGACTCCCCGTTGCTGAACAGTAGCCTTCTATTGTCCTCATTATCACTGTTACTTGTAGAGTTTATTACTGGCATTTTTTGAGTATACCTGAATTTTTGAAATATTTGTCAAACGACTTTTGAAGGTATTTATAGTCTTAGCATTCACTATGTCTGACGGTACTTAATCCAGTGCTCAACACACTTATAGGAAAAGAAGCTTTTTCCTACATGCACACTACATTTTTTAGCTTTGAGTTTTATTCCATTCGCCATGTTAACCATATTTTCTTGTATTTCTAAAAGATATATTAGATATTATACTTAATCGCCGTTTACCACGTCAGTGAGGTAGCGCAAGGAAACAGACGAAGAATGGCCCAACCACTCATATATACATTTATTTGTTTATTTATTTATTTTGCTTTGTTGCTGTCTCCCGCGTTTCCGAGGTAGCGCAAGGAAGCAGACGAAAGAAATGGCCCAACCCACCCCCATACACACGTATATACATACACGTCCACACACACACACATATACATACCTATACATCTCAATGTACACATATATATACACACACAGACATTTACATATATACACATGTACATAATTCATACTGTCTGCCTTTATTTATTCCCATCGCCACCTCGCCACACATGGAATAACATCCCACTCATGTGTGCGAGGTAGCGCTAGGAAAAGACAACAAAGGCCCCATTCGTTCACACTCAGTCTCTAGCTGTCATGTAATAATGCCTGAAACCACAGCTCCCTTTCCACATCCAGGCCCCACACAACTTTCCATGGTTTACCCCAGACGCTTCACATGCCCTGATTCAATCCATTGACAGCACGTCGACCCCGGTATACCACATCGATCCAATTCACTCTATTCCTTGCCCGTCTTTCACCCTGCATGTTCAGGCCCCGATCACTCAAAATCTTTTTCACTCCATCTTTCCACCTCCAATTTGGTCTCCCACTTCTCCTCATTCCCTCCACCTCCGACACATATATTCTCTTGGTCAATCTTTCCTCACTCATTCTCTCCATGTGCCCAAACCATTTCAAAACACCCACTTCTGCTCTCTCAACCACACTCTTTTTATTTCCACATATCTGTCTTACCCGAACATTACTTACTCGATCAAACCACCTCACACCACATATTGTCCTCAAACATCTCATTTCCAGCACATCCACCCTCCTGCGCACAACTCTATCCATAGCCCACGCCTCACAACCATATAACATTGTTGGAACCACTATTCCTTCAAACATAGCCATTTTTGCTTTCCGAGATAATGTTCTCGACTTCCAAACATTCTTTAAGGCTCCCAGAATTTTCGCCCCCTCCCCCACCATATGATTCACTTCCACTTCCATGGTTCCATCTGCTGCCAGATCCACTCCCAGATACCTAAAACACTTCACTTCCTCCAGGTTTTCTCCATTCAAATTTACCTCCCAATTGACTTGACCCTCAACCCTACTGTACCTAGTAACCTTGCTCTTATTCACATTTACTCTTAACTTTCTTCTTTCACACACTTTACCAAACTCAGTCACCAGCTTCTGCAGTTTCTCACATGAATCAGGCACCAGCGCTGTATCATCAGCGAACAACAACTGACT
The DNA here is from genome assembly GCF_036320965.1 of Panulirus ornatus. NCBI lineage: Eukaryota > Metazoa > Arthropoda > Malacostraca > Decapoda > Palinuridae > Panulirus > Panulirus ornatus. The sequence goes on along the minus strand of NC_092225.1, from coordinate 101,330,269 downwards.
CATTTCCCAAGCTCTCTCATCCATAACAGACTGCTTACTTGCCCCTCTTTCCAAAACTCTTGCATTCACCTCCCTAACAACCCCATCCATAAACAAATTATACAACCATGGAGACATCACGCACCCCTGCTGCAAACCTACATTCACTGAGAACCAATCACTTTCCTCTTTTCCTACACGTACACATGCATTACATCCTCGATAAAAACTTTTCACTGCTTCTAACAACTTGCCTCCCACACCATATATTCTTAATACCTTCCACAGAGCAACTCTCTGAACTCTATCATATGCCTTCTCCAGATCCATAAATGCTACATACAAATCCATTTGCTTTTCTAAGTATTTCTCACATACATTCTTCAAAGCAAACACCTCATCCACACATCCTCTATCACTTCTGAAACCACACTGCTCTTCCCCAATCTGATGCTCTGTACATGCCCTCACCCTCTCAATCAATACCCTCCCATATAATTTACCAGGAATACTCAACAAACTTATACCTCTGTAATTTGAGCACTCACTCTTATCCCCTTTGCCTTTGTACAATGGCACTATGCATGCATTCCGCCAATCCTCAGGCACCTCACCATGAATCATACATACCTTAGATAACCTTACCAACCAGTCAACAATACAGTCACCCCCTTTTTTAATAAATTCCACTGCAGTACCATCCAAACCTGCTGCCTTGCCGGCTTTCATCTTCCACAAAGCTTTTACTACCTCTTCTCTGTTTAGCAAATCATTTTCCCTAACCCTCTCACTTTGCACACCACCTCGACCAAAACTCCCTATATCTGCCACTCTATCATCAAACACATTCAACAAACCTTCAAAATACTCACTCCTTCTCACATCACCACTATTTGTTATCACCTCCCCATTAGCCCCCTTGACTGAAGTTCCCATTTGCTCCCTTGTCTTACGCACTTTATTTTATTTTTTTATTCATTTATTTTGCTTTGTTGCTGTCTCCCGCGTTTCCGAGGTAGCGCAAAGGAAACAGACGAAAGAAATGGCCCAACCCACCCCCATACACATGTATATACATACACGTCCACACACGCAAATATACATACCTATACATCTCAATGTACACATATATATACACACACAGACACATACATATATACCCATACACACAATTTACACTGTCTGCCTTTATTCATTCCCATCGCCACCTCGCCACACATGGAATACCATCCCCCTCCCCCCTCATGTGTGTGAGGTAGTGCTAGGAAAAGACAACAGAGGCCCCATTCGTTCACACTCAGTCTCTAGCTGTCATGCAATAATGCCCGAAACCACAGCTCCCTTTCCACATCCAGGCCCCACACAACTTTCCATGGTTTACCCCAGACGCCTCACATGCCCTGATTCAATCCACTGACAGCACGTCAACCCCGGTATACCACATCGATCCAATTCACTCTATTCCTTGCCCTCCTTTCACCCTCCTGCATGTTCAGGCCGTGATCACTCAAAATCTTTTTCACTCCATCTTTCCACCTCCAATTTGGTCTCCCACTTCTCCTCGTTCCCTCCAACTCCAACACATATATCCTCTTGGTCAATCTTTCCTAACTCATTCTCTCTATGTGCCCAAACCATTTCAAAACACCCTCTTTGCTCTTTCAACCACGCTCTTTTTATTTCCACACATCTCTCTTACCCTTACATTACTTACTCGATCAAACCACCTCACACCACACATTGTCCTCAAACATCTCATTTTCAGCACATCCACCCTCCTGCGCACAACTCTATCCATAGCCAACGCCTCGCAACCATACAACATTGTTGGAACCACTATTCCTTCAAACATACCCATTTTTGCTTTCAGAGATAATGTTCTCGACTTCCACACATTCTTCAAGGCTCCCAGGATTTTCGCCCCCTCCCCCACCCTATGATTCACTTCCGCTTCCATGGCTCCATCCGCTGCCAGATCCACTCCCAGATATCTAAAACACTTTACTTCCTCCAATTTTTCTCCATTCAAACTTACCTCCCAGTTGATTTGACCCTCAACCCTACTGTACCTAATAACCTTGCTCTAATTCACATTTACTCTTAACTTTCTTCTTTCACACACTTTACCAAACTCAGTCACCAGCTTCTGCAGTTTCTCATATGAATCAGCTACCAGCGCTGTATCATCAGCGAACAACAACTGACTCACTTCCCAAGCTCTCTCATCCCCAACAGACTTCATACTTGCCCCTCTTTCCAAAACTCTTGCATTCACCTCCCTAACAACCCCATCCATAAACAAATTAAACAACCATGGAGACATCACACACCCCTGCTGCAAACCTACATTCACTGAAAACCAATCACTTTCCTCTCTTCCTACACGTACACATGCCTTACATCCTCGATAAAAACTTTTCACTGCTTCTAACAACTTGCCTCCCACACCATATATTCTTAATACCTTCCACAGAGCATCTCTATCAACTCTATCATATGCCTTCTCCAGATCCATAAATGCTACATACAAATCTATTTGCTTTTCTAAGTATTTCTCACACACATTCTTCAAAGCAAACACCTGATCCACACATCCTCTACCACTTCTGAAACCACACTGCTCTTCCCCAATCTGATGCTCTGTACATGCCTTCACCCTCTCAATCAATACCCTCCCGTATAATTTACCAGGAATACTCAACAAACTTATACCTCTGTAATTTGAGCACTCACTCTTATCCCCTTTGCCTTTGTACAATGGCACTATGCACGCATTCCGCCAATCCTCAGGCACCTCACCATGAGTCATACATACATTAAATAACCTTACCAACCAGTCAACAATACAATCACCCCCTTTTTTAATAGATTCCACTGCAATACCATCCAAACCTGCTGCCTTGCCGGCTTTCATCTTCCACTACCCTTTCTAATCAACCCACCTCCCACGCTTCTCATGCCACAAGCATCTTTTGCGCAATCCATCACTGATTCCCTAAATGCATCCCATTCCTCCCCCACTCCCCTTGCTTCCATTGTTCACACCTTTTTCCATTCTGTACTCAGTCTCTCCTGGTACTTCCTCACACAAGTCTCCTTCCCAAGCTCACTTACTCTCACCACCCTCTTCACCCCAACATTCACTCTTTTTTTCTGAAAACCCATACAAATCTTCACCTTAGCCTCCACAAGATAATGATCAGACATCCCTCCAGTTGCACCTCTCAGCACATTAACATCCAAAAGTCTCTCTTTCGCGCGCCTGTCAATTAACACGTAATCCAATAACGCTCTCTGGCCATCTCTCCTACTTACATACGTATACTTATGTATATCTCGCTTTTTAAACCAGGTATTCCCAATCACCAGTCCTTTTTCAGCACATAAATCTACGAGCTCTTCACCGTTTCCATTTACAACACTGAACACCCCATGTATACCAATTATTCCCTCAACTGCCACATTACTCACCTTTGCATTCAAATCACCCATCACTATAACCCAGTCTTGTGCATCAAAACCACTAACACACTCATTCAGCTGCTTCCAAAATACTTGCCTCTCATGATCTTTCTTCTCATGCCCAGGTGCATATGCACCAATAATCACCCATCTCTCTCCATCAACTTTCAGTTTTACCCATATTAATCGAGAATTTACTTTTTTACATTCTATCACATACTCCCACAACTCCTGTTTCAGGAGTACTGCTACTCCTACCCTTGCTCTTGACCTCTCACTAACCCCTGACTTTACGCCCAAGACATTCCCAAACCACTCTTCCCCTTTACCCTTGACCTTCGTTTCACTCAGAGCCAAAACATCCAGGTTCCTTTCCTCAAACCTACTACCTATCTCTCCTTTCTTCACATCTTGGTTACATCCACACACATTTAGACACCCCAATCTGAGTCTACGAGGAGGATGAGCACTCCCCGCGTGACTCCTTCTGTTTCCCATTTTTTAGAAAGTTAAAATACAAGGAGGGGAGGATTTCTGGCCCCCCGCTTCCATCCCCTCTAGTTGCCTTCTACGACACTTTATTTACCTATATCATATATACATATATTTACATAAACGCCCATACATGCACATATACATACATATACATTTTAACATATTCATACGTATACATACACAGACATATACATATATACATGTTGGAAAGGATCACAATTTTGTGTGATCAAGTATATTACAAGTATATTACATGAAAGTGCACTTGGGAACTTATTGTGTTTCATTTTCCCCGGAACATATATACTTTCTTTTTCTTTCAAACTATTCGCCATTTCCCACATTAGCGAGGTAGCGTTAAGAACAGAGGAGTGGGCCTTTGAGGGAATACCCTCACCTGGCCCAATTCTCTGTTCCTTCTTTTGGAAAATTAAAAAAAAATGAGAGGAACATATATACATATGTACATATTCATATTTGATGCCTTCATCAATTCCCGTCGCACCTGCCACACTGGAAAGAGCATCCCCCCTCCAGAGAGGTATCTTTAGGAAAAGACAAAAAGGCTACATTCGTTCACACACAATCTGTAGCTGTCATGTTCGTGATTTACTGTATTGAACTTGTTCAGAATTTTGAACACTTGAATGAATTCACCACAAAGTCTCCATTTTTTAAGGGAGAATAGATCCAGTCATTTTAGCCTCTCTTCACATGCCAGATTTCTAAAGGATGGGATCAATTTTGTCGGGCATCTTTGTACTGACTCTAATTTTTCCTCATCTTTTTTTCAGTTTTAGGGGCCAAAACTGACTGTATATTTAAGGTGTGATCTCCCTTGAGAATTATAAAGTGTGGGAATTGTTTCTGGTGTCTTGTAATCATGTTTTTGGCTATGAAACCTAACATGTGGTTGCCTTTCTTACTTGCTGTTTGACACTGTTTAGTGTACTTCAGATTGTTACTAATGACAACTCCAAGGTCCTTTACTTCATTTACTTTAGTTAGAGAGTTTCTGAATAGTTTGTAGTCATAATGTATATTCTCGTCTCCAAAGTGTGTAACTATACACTTGTCTACATTAAGCTTCATTTGCCATCTGTCTGACCACTCTGCTAGTAAGATCTCTTTGAATCATTTCACAGTCGTGCTTGTTTATAGCTCTACCTCCTAGTTTAGTATCGTCAGCAAATTTGGAGATCTTAGATATGAGACCGATTTCTAGGTCATTGATGTATGTTATGAAAAGAATGGGGCCTAGGATCAACAGATATGAGACCGATTTCTGGGTCATTGATGTATATTATGAAAAGAAGGGGGCCTAGGGCTAACCCCTGTGGCACACCACTCGTTACATCTAGCCAATCAGAGGCTTTGCTGTTTTTAATACTACATGCTGCTTTCTTCTGGTAAACCAGTCTCTGACCCATGTTCAGAGTTCTTCACTGATTCCATGTGCTTTGAGTTTATGTAAAAGTCTCTCGTGAGGTACTTTATTGAAAGCGTTTTGAAAATCTAAATATTCTTCATCAGACGGTACTTGTTTATCCCAGTTCTGATAAATAACATTGATAGATTTCAGCAAATTTGTCAGGCAGGATCTTCTGTGGAAATCATGTTGGTTGTCCAATATGATATTGTGATCTTTTAGAAACATGATAATTTTATCTCGTATTATTTTTTCCATCGTTTTACCTAACACTGATGTAAGGTTGATTAGGCAGTAGTTCGAGGCACATTTTTTGTTTCCAGTATACCACATTGTTTCAATTCACTCTATTCCTTGCATGCCTTTCACCCTCCTGCATGTTCAGGCCCTGATCACTCAAAATCTTTTTCACTCCATCTTTCCATCTCCAATTTGGTCTCCCACTTCTCCTCATTCCCTCCACCTCTGACACATATATCCTCTTTGTCAAGCTTCCCTCTCTCGTTCTCTCCATGTGACCAAACCATTTCAAAACACCCACTTCTGCTCTCTCAACCACACTCTTTTTGTTACCACACTTCTCTCTTACCCTATTATTACTTACTCGATCAAACCACTTCACACCACATATTGTCCTCAAACATCTCATTTCCAGCACATCCACCCTCCTCCGCACAACTCCATCTATAGCCCACGCCTTGCAACCATATAGCATTGTTGGAACCACTATTCCTTCAAACATACCCATTTTTGCTTTCCAAGATAACGTTCTTGACTTCCATACATTTTTCAATGCTCCCAGAACTTTCACCCCCTCCCCCACCCTGTGATTCACTTCCGCTTCCATGGTTCCATCCGCTGCCAAATCCACTCCCAGATATCTAAAACTTCACTTCCTCCAGTTTTTCTCCATTCAAACTTACCTCCCATTTGACTTGTCCCTCAACCCTATTGTACCTGATAACCTTGCTCTTATTCACATTTACTCTCAGCTTTCTTCTTTCACACACTTTACCAAACTCAGTCACCAGCTTCTGCAGTTTCTCACCCAAATCAGCCACCAGCGCCACATCATCAGCAAACAACAACTGACTCTCTTCCCAAGCTCTCTCATCCACAACAGACTGCACACTTGCCCCTCTCTCCAAAACTCTTGCATTCGCCTCCCTAACAACCCCATCCATAAACAAATTAAACAACCATGGAGGCATCACACACCCCTGCCACAAACCAACATTCACTGAGAACCAATCACTTTCCTCTCTTCCTACACGTACACATGCCTTACATCCTCGATAAAAACTTTTCACTGCTTCTAACAACTTGCCTCCCACACCATATATTCTTAATACCTTCCACAGAGCATCTCTATCAATTCTATCATATGCCTTCTCCAGATCCATGAATATTTCTAGTTTCTGGTCAGTTGGCACTTGACCATCCTATAGAGATTTGTTGAATATTTTTGTTATGGGTTATATCACGTGTCTCCTGACCGCTTTTAAAAATCTTGGTGCTGAGTTGTCTGATTCATTGAATTTGATAGAATTTATTTGGTCCAGGTATTTAAGTACTTCAGAGCCCTTTATTTCTCTAACCTTCAACTCTTCTTCTTCAGATCCTTGAAACATTTTCATTGGTTATGGTATGTGAGATGTCTGTTCAGTTGTGAATATGGAGTTAAAGGAATAATTTAGTATGGTAGCCATTTCCTTGTCATCAGTAGTTAGTGTGTCATGTTCATTTCGTAATGGTTCAGTTCCATCTCTTATTGTCTTCCTTTGTCTTATATATTTAAAGAATTCCTTAGGATTAATCTTAACTTTCAAGGGAATTCTTTTATCTTTGTCGCATTTACTCTGTCTTATAACCTTCTTACACTCTCTTTGGATCTTGATGAATACCTGGCAATTTTCATTGGTTCCCATTGATTTGAATTTCTGACATGTTTTTTCTTTATGCTAATTATTCCTTATGTTCTCCTATTCATCTATGATGGCTTTGAAATATTGCAAGATCTCTTCATAATTCATGGAATATGTTTACATTCAGTCTCAAGTAGTGGGTTTTTAGAATTATTCCACATTTCCTCTATTGTGTGAACATCAAGAACTTTTGTCCAATAGGTGCTGCAAGTTTTTTGTCTAATATTTTCAAAATTTGCTTGCTTGTAATCTGGGATCAATTGTTTGTGGTCAATTATTTCAAAATCTAAATTTATCTTTAAATTATCACACTGTGATCATTGTTTGACAAACTCTCGCCAACTTCACAAGAGTCCATGAAGTTTGTGTCACTGGTGAGGACAAGATCAAGAATGTTTTTTACCTTTAGTTGATTTTTTAATTAACTGTTTTAGAAAAGTGTCTTCAATCAGTTCCGTTGCTGTCTTTCCCTTTTAGTCACCTATTAACATGTTCCAGTTTATGTTTGGACTGATGAAGTCTCCTATTATAACCTATTTACTATTTATTATAGTTTTAATTTCATTGCATAGCATCTTATTGTGATCTTCCTTTTGCTTTGGAGGTCTGTAATTATTGCTGAGATGTAGTTTATTCTTGAACTTGTTGGTAACATTAATATGAAGAGACTCATAAGTGTGTGTGTTTACTTTGTGTATGTTAATAGCACTTAGATTTATATCACCGTAGATCAAAACTCCACCACCTACCCTGTATAAGCGATATTTCTCAAATAGTTTGTATCCGGGTATTGGTAACTCGGCAATTAAGTGTATATTCCCAGAGTTTACCCTTGTTTCTGAGATTATAATGATGTTTGGTTTATCAGTAACTGCATAGGATATAAGTTCATCACATTTGGTAATGATGCTCTATGCATTTGTGTATGTTAAACTTATTTTCCTTGGAGTTGATTTATGGACTGAATTTGCCATTTTTTTACTGTTGGTATGCGTGTTTGTATTATCACTGTTTATGTCTGCATGTGCAGCAGCAGGAGAGAGACGATTCTCCATCTGTACTGGGTTCACATCCTTACTCTGACCCTCCTTGCACTGGACCCAACCAGCCTTAGTCCGAAAAGTTGCCAGAGAGTTTACCTGTAGCTGTGCTAACCCGCTGTGTATACAACTTGAGTTGTCCCCAACTGACCCTACTTGACCTTTCTTTGCTAATTCCTCTGCATGTGAGGTTACCACTAATTCCCAAGGATCCATTCTGCCAGGGTTCCATCCATTCAATACCGCTACCCTTATAGTGGTCAAACTGGATACCTTGATGCTCAGATCTCTTTCACACTCAGATTCTCTCTCTCTCTCTCTCTCTCTCTCTCTCTCTCTCTCTCTCTCTCTCTCTCTCTCTCTCTCTCTCTCTCTCTCTTCCCCCCCCCCCACAACAACCAACCTCCTACAGCTATTACCTTACCCTCCCCCATTCTCCTTGTTTCTTCATTAGCTCACCCATGATTTGCTCTCCTGAGTAGATTATCTTCATCAGAAAAACGCCTAATGTTTTCATTTAGTACTCAGCCAAGGCGGGCTTTCCATATTCCATTTAATTGAAGACCATTCATAGCATACAGAGATCTATCATGACTAAAATGGTCCCATAGGTCTCTACTAAAGACAATGTCCTCCTCCCGACAGAGCTTTGATTCTTCTGTTTATCCCCAGCATTCAACTTGGGTACAGGAATCGCCGTTATACCTTGGCAGCAATCCCGATATTATAAGCTTCGCAAGACTTGCTTTAAACTTGCTAATAAGTTCCCTACACTTTGCTAATATTTCTTCTGATCTCCCATTAATTGCGCTGTTCGTCCCCACCTGAATGACAAAAATCACATCCTCTGGATTGTTTGAAAATGTGTCGTCAAACTTATCGAGGATGTGTTCTAACCTAACACCTGCATAACACAAGTTCTTCCTATTTCTACCCTTTGCACAGAACTCCTGGTCCTGATGTCTGACTATAGAGTCCCCGACCAGGATGATACTACGATCATCCTGTACTTCATCATCTAGTACACTTAACTTATTGTGAGTGGAGAGTTCATTGCTTGTAAGTTGTTCAGTAATGCGGCGACAAGTTTTCTTCATAGGTTAGAAGGTGGAAGTATCTTCCAACTTCATCTCAGTGGTTGCTATCCTACTATCAAAGCTACCTACCCTAGATGATATACCTATGTCTGTTAATTGTATTGCAACTGCTTTAACTGCCAAGAACTCAGCTTCCTCTTCCTGCCCTTTCATCCTAACATTAAGTTTATCCAAGGCTTCGCTGTTTTTCCTAACACCCACTGCAAGCCTATCAAACACATTTCAGAACAAACAAGAAGTGCACTCACCTTCTCTGAGGAGAAAATCCCCAGTAAATTCCTGATGGTATCTAGGGCAGGCAACTTGAGAAGCTGAAGCCATCTTTTAGGATTTCACTAAGATTCAGAGGATTTTACTAAGATTCACCAAGCAGCACACAAAAAGACCTGTTTGAAACTGGGTCGTCAGGCACTTTGGTAGAGCACATCTGTCCTCGACAAGGGTTGGTGGGCAACTGTGTTGTCGTTTGGTTGGTAAGGAATGCGTGTATAGTGCCATTGCACAAAGGCAGAGAGGGTTAAAGGTGAGTGTTGAAGCTACAGAAGCATAAGTTTTTTGAGCATACGTGGAAAATTGTATGGGAAGGAATTGATTGAGAGGGTGAAGGCATATACAGAGCATCAGATTGGGGAGGAGCAGTGTGGTTTCAGAAGTGGTAGAGGATATGTGGATCAGGTGTTTCCTTTAAAGAATGTATGTGAGAAATGGGGATGAGAGGGCCTGGGAAGTGAATAATCTGTTGTTTGCCAGTGATGCAGCACTGGTGGCTGATTTGAGTGAGAACTTGCAGAAGTTAGTGACTGAATTTGGAAAAGTGTGTGAAATAAGAAAGTTGATAGTAAATGTGAATAAGAGCAAAGCTGTTAGGTCCTGCAGGGTTGAGGGACAAGTTGGGACATGAGTTTGAATGGGAAAAATTGGAGGAAGTGAAGTGTTTTAGATATCTGGGAGTAGACTTGAAAGAGAATGGAACCAAGGAAGTGGAAGTGAGTTATATTATGGGAGAGGAGGCAAATGTTTTGGGAGCATCGAAGAATGTGTGAAAAGAGAGAACATTATCTCAGAGAGCAAAACTGGGTATGTTTGAAGGAATGGTACTTCTGACAATATTATATGGTTGCAAGGCATGGGCTGTAGATAGGGTGGTACAGAGGAGGGTGGATGTATTAGAAATGAAATGTATGAGGACAATAAGTGGTGTGAGGTGGTTTATCAAGTGAGTAATGAAAGTGTAAGAAAGATCTGTGGTAATGAAAAGAATGTGGTTGAGAGAGCAGAAAAGGGTGTGTTGAGACAGTCTAGACATTTGGAGAGTATGAATGAGGAAAGGTTGATAAAGAGATATATGTGTCTGAGGTGGAGGGAACGAGGAGAAGCAGGACACCAAATTGGAGGGGAAAGGATAGCGTGAAAACGATTTTGAGCGATCAGGACCTGAACATGCTGGAGGGTGAAAGGCATGCATGGAATAGAGTGAATTGGAACAATCTGTTATGCTGAGGTCAACATACTGCCATTGGACTGAACCAGGGCATGTGAAACGTCTGGGTAAATCATGGAAAGGTCTGCGGGGCCTGGATATGGATAGGGAGCTGTGGTTTTGGTGCATTACACATGACACCTAGAGACTGAGCGAGAACGAATGTGGCCTTTTTTTTGTTTTTTTTTTCTTGTGCTACCTCACTGAAACATGGTAGCGATGCTGTTTCCTGTTTGCTGGGGTAGCGCCAGGAATGGATTAAAGCAAGCAAGTATGAATGTGGATATATGAATATGTATGTATATGTGTGTGTACATACATTTTTATATATGTGGCCCTTGTTACCTTTTCCTAGCGCTACCTCACGCACACGCGAGGGGAGGGGATGCCATTTCATGTATGGTGGGTTGGCAGCAGGAATGGATAAAGGCAGCATGTATGAATATGTACATGTGTATATATGTATATGTCTGTGTATGTATATGTATGTATACGTTGAAATGTATAGGTATGTATATGTGCGTGTGTGGGCATATATGTATATACATGTGCATGTGGGTGGGTTGGGCCATTCCTCGTCTGTTTCCTTGTGCTACCTCGCTAATGCAGGAAAAAGCGACAAAGTATAATGAATGAATGAATAGATATATATATTTTATGGTGGAATGCATGCATAGTGCCATTGTATAAAGGCAAAGGGGATAAAGGTGAGTGCTCAAATTACAGAGGTATAAGTTTATTGAGTATTCCTGGGAAATTGTATGGGAGGGTATTGATAGAGAGGGTGAAAGCATGTACAGAGCATCAGATTGGGGAAGAGCAGTGTGGTTTCAGAAGTGGTAGAGGTTGTGTGGATCAGGTGTTTGCTTTGAAGAATGTATGTGAGAAATACTTAGAAAAGCAAATGGATTTGTATATAGCATTTATGGATCTCGAGAAGGCATATGATAGAGTTGATAGAGATGTTTTGTGGAAGGTATTAAGAACATATGGTGTGGGACGCAAGTTGCAAGAAGCAGTGAAAAGTTTTTATCAAGGATGTAAGGTGTGTGTACGAGTAGGAAGAGAGGAAAGTGATTGGTTCTCAGTGAATGTTGATTTGTGGCAGGGGTGCATGATGTTTCCACGGATGTTTAATTTATTTATGGATAGGGTTGTTAGGGAGTTGAATGCAAGAGTTTTGGAGAGAGGGGCAAGTATGCAGTCTGTTGTGGATGATATGGCTTGGGAAGTGAGTCAGTTGTTGTTCGCTGATGATACTGCAGAGAAACTGAAGAAGCTGGTGACTGAGTTTGGTAAAGTGTGTGAAAGAAGAAAGCTGAGAGTAAATGTGAATAAGAGCAAGGTTATTAGGTACGGTAGGGTTGAGGGACAAGTTAATTGGGAGGCAAGTTTGAATCGAGAAAAACTGGAGGAATTGAAGTGCTTTAGATATTTGAGAGTGAATTTAGCAGCAGATGGAACCATGGAAGCGGAAGTGAGTCACAGGGTGGAGGAGAAGGCAAAGGTTCTGAGAGAGTTGAAGAATGTGTGGAAGGCAAGAACATTATCTTGGAGAGCAAAAATGGGTATGTTTGAAGGAATAGTGGTTCCAACAATGTTATATGGTTGCGAGGAATGGGCTATAGATAGGGTTGTGCGGAGGAGGGTGGATGCATTGGAAATGAAATGCTTGATGATAATTTGTGGTGTGAGGTGGTTTGATTGAGGAAGTAATGAAAGGGTAAGAGAGAAGTGTGGTAATAAAAAGAGCGTAGTAGAGAGAGCAGAAGAGGCTGTATTGAAATGGTTTGGTCACATGGAGAGAATGAGAGAGGAAAGATTGACAAGAGAGAGGAAAGATTGACAAAGAGGATATATGTGTCAGAGGTGGAGGGAACAAGGAGAAGTGGGAGACCAAATTGGAGGTAGAAGGATGGATTGAAAAAGATTTTGAGCGATCAGGGCCTGAACATACAGGAGGGTGAAAGGTGTGCAAGGAATAAAATTAATTATAATTCTATGGTATACTGGGGCCAACTTGCTGTCAGTGGATTGAACCAGGACATGGGAAGGGTTTGCGGTGAACCATGGAAAGTTTTGTGGGGCCTGGATGTGGAAAGGGAGCTGTTGTTTCAGTGCATGACACATGACTGCTAGAGACTGAGTGTGAATGAATGCGGCCTTTGTTGTCTTTTCTTAGCGCTACCTCGCACACACACGGGGAGAGGGGTACCATTTCATGCGTGGTGGGGTGGCAACGGGAATCAATGAAGGCAGCAAGTATGGATATGTACCTGTGTATATATGTCTATGTATATGTATGTATACATTAAAATGTTTAGGTATGTATATGTGCTTGTGTGGGCATTTATGTATATACAAATGTATGTGGATGGGTTGGGCCATTCTTTCATCTGTTTCCTTGTGCTACCTCGCCAACATGGGAGACAATTTCAAAGTGTGATCAATATATATATATATATATATATATATATATATATATATATATATATATATATGTATGTGTGTGTGTATGTATGAGTGGATGGACCATTCTTCGTCTGTTTCCTGGCACTACCTCGCTGATATGGGAAACACTGATCAAGTATAATGTTGTGATATGATGATATGTATTTTTATATCATACTTTATCGCTGTTTCCTGCTTCAGCAAGGTAGCACCAGAAACAGATGAAGAATGGCCCATTCACTCATATACACATATGTATCCATAAACACCCATACACACACATATACATATCAACATACACATACACAGACATATACATGTACATTCTTGTCACTACCCTGCTGCACAGGAATTAGCATCACTATCCCCACCTCAGCAAGGTAGCACCAGGAAAACAGACTAAAAAGGCCACACTCAGTCTTTAGCTGCCATGTGTAATGCACCGAAACCACAATTCCCTATCCACATCCAGGCCCCACAGACCTTTCCATGGTTTACTACAGATGCTTCACATGCCCTGGTTAAGTCCATTGACAGCATGTCGACCCCGGTATATCACATCGGTCCAATTCACAATTTTCCTCTTTTCAGGCCCCGATCTCTCAAAATCTTTTTCTTTCCATCCTACCCCCCTCCAATTAGGTCTCCCACTCCTTGTTCCCTTCACCTCTGACATATATATATATCCTCTTTGGCAATTTTTCCTCATTCATTCTCTCAATATGTCCAAACCTTTTCGATACATTCTCCTCTGCTCTTTCTGCCATACTCTTTTTATTACCACACATCTCTCTTACCCTTTCATTACTTACTTTATCAAACCATCTTACACCACATATTGTCCTTAAACATTTCATTTTCAACACATCCATCCTCCTCTGCACAACCCTATCTATAGCCCATGCCTCGCAACCATTTTTGCTTTCTAAGGTAACGTTCTTTCTTTCCACACATTCTTCATCACTCCCAGAATCTTTGCCCCCTCCCTCACCCTATGATTCACTTCCACTTCCATGGTTCCATTCACTGCTAAGTCCACTCCCAGATATCTAAAACATTTCACTTCTGCCAATTTTTCTCAACCCTGCTGAACCTAATAACCTTGCTCTTATTCAAATTTACTCTCAAATTTCTTATTTCACACACTTTTCTCCAAACTCAGTCACCAACTTCTGCAGTTTCTCGCTCAAATCAGCTTCCAGTGCTGTATCATTGATGAACAACAACTGACTCACTTCCCAGGCTTTCTTATCCCCAATAGACTGCATACTCTCTCCAAAACTCTTGCATTTACCTTTCTAACCACCCTATCCATAAACAAAATGTACAACCATGGGGACATCATACACCTTTGCTGCAGACTGACCATCACTGGGAACAAATCACTATTCTGTCTTCCTACTTGTACACATGCCTTACATCCTTGATAAAAACTTCTCACTGCTTCTAGCAGCTTAACTTCCACACCATATACTCTTAAGACCTGCCACAAAGCATCTCTTATCAACTCTATCAGATGCCTTTTTCAGATTCATAAATGCTACATACAAATCCATCTTTTTCTAAGTATTTTCCAAACACATTCTTCAGAGCAAACAACTGATCAATACATCCTGTACCACTTTGAAACCACACTGCTCATCCCCAATCTGATGCTCTGTACTTGGATTTACTCTCTCTGTCAATACCTGCCCATACAATTTTCCAGGAGTACTCAACAGACATATTCCTCTGTAGTTTGAACACTCACCTTTATCCCCTTTGCCTTTGTACAGTGGCATTATACATGCATTCTGCCAATCCTCAAGCACTTCACCATGATCCATACATACATTGAATATCCTTACCAATCATTCAACAACACAGTTACCTCCTTTCTTAATAGATTTATCAACAGTGCCATCCAAACCTGTCACCTTGCTGGATTACACCTGCAAGGCTTTCACCACCTCTACTCTCTTCACCAAACCATTCTTCCTGACTCTCTCACTTTGCACACCACCCCGACCAAAACACCATACATGTGCCACTCTGTCATCAGACACATTCAACAAACCTTCCCAAGACTCACTCCATCTCCCTCTCACTTCATCACTACCTGTTATCTCTTCCCCCTTGCCCCTTTTATCGATGGTCCCATTTGTTCTCTTGTCTTACACACGCTATTTACCTCCTTCCAAAACATTTTTTATTTGCCCTAAAATTTAATGATGCTCTCTCATATGTCAACCCTCATTTGCCCCCTTTTTCAACCCTTGTACCTTGCTCTTGACCTGCTGTTTTCTTTTATACATCTCCCAATCATTTGCCCCTCTTACTTGCAAGTATCATCCAAACACCTCTCTTTTCTCTTTTACTAACAACTTTACTTCTCCATCCCACTTCTCACTACCCCTTCTAATCTGCCCACCTCCCACTTTTTCGTGACATCTGCATCTCTTACACATGCCATCTCTGCTTCCCTAAGTACATTCCTGAGCCAGGTACCCATTTTATTGACAGACCCCTAGAGGTTTGATGAACAGGTGGGTTTACTGTGGACTGATTGCCACAACCTGGATTCAAAACATTGCATTTGACCCTGGGTGGCTTGTGAATACTTCACTCAGGAATACTAACCATTACTCCTTATATGTGACAACTATTATCTCTCATACATCAGTGTTGGAGTATGTAATTGTTGACATAGGGGTGGACAAATAAAGGAGACACTGTATAATTTTGAGAGGCATCACTTTAGAATTATCTGATTTCTGTGTGGTGTACAAGATTTTGACTGGATGTTACATAAGTGATATGCAGTGTTTGAATTGTAGAATTTTGACTTGGGGAATAGTTGTGAGTGTGGGTTAGTTAGAAGGGCTGAAGTTGTCTTCCTCTCATGAAAACTGAAAACAGTAAATATATAGGTGAGTAATGCTATATTCTGATGACATTGGAGGGTATGATATGCAGCATTATCATTGGCTTTGTAATTTTTAGGTTGATGTTATAGCGTATTTTATTTATTTGATTTTGAGTTAGCAAGGGAGATGTTTTCCCCCTCATCCACTATCAATTTAGGCCCTAATGATGTGTCGAAGAATATTTAAGAAGATGAAATTAGAGGTGAGATTTGAAATACTGTACATTATGTAAATGCAGCAGGAAAGATACATAGGTGAGAAAGGGTGGTGAGATAGAATGTAATGGGCTAATGGATTGATAGGGGTCAGAGAGAAATAAGAAGGTGACCAAAGGATTTGCCACAAGGTTAGACAGGATTTATAAAGAAGACAGAGTTTATAAGTTATGGAAGTAAAAGGAAATATGATAGTAGTATTAAGAGGTTATGAAAGGGATTGTATAGTGAGGTAAAAGGAATTGGTATTAGAGCTGACAGTTTACGAGAGATGGCAGGAATGTTTTCAAAGGGATGAAAGCTAATTGGAGTTGATATTTAAGGGAAAGTGTATAGAAGTAAATAATATGATAGAGTGAACTGATCAGGTGGATGCTGTACTTGCAAACAAGTAAAGAATCGGGAAAACTATATAGGGGTTGTTTATTAGGTGTTAGAGGCAAGGATATGGTAGAGTGTTAATTAAAAGTGTTGCTGTGAAAGATTATGATTTGAGAATCAACTGTTTATATTGATAGTGATAAAGAATATATTAGAGAAGTATGAAAATGTCTTCACAGTATTCATGAAGTTTGATGAATCATACAGTAGAGTGAAGGAGTAGTGTCTGAGGAGTGCAGCAGCATGTAAGAGTTTATAGATTTATACAAAGATAAGGGTTTATGGAGAAGACATTGCATAAATCATTAAGATGAATTTTGGGAGATGACATACTAGATATTGACAGATGAATAACATTCATTGATATTAACCCTGAATAAACAAACTAATGGTAATGACTCGGCAGCATTTCTTTTCGAGCATAAAAGGAATGTCATATAATCAGATATTATTCAGTTGCAAATCATCTTATAGTAGAATTATATGAATACGTTATATTGTTTATAAGAAAAGAAAATAGTTTTAAATCAGTTATGTTTTTCTTTTGATATCATTTATACTAATGTTATGGAATACAAGATGACATTGATCTATATAATCCACTTTGTATATGCTTCCAATGTATTACTGTATCTCACTCCCCCTCCCCAACTACACATGGTTTGTTTACTACTGGGTTGAACGCTGCTGCCCCCAATCAACGCTAACGTCTTCAATGCCCCCATTGCACAACACTGTAAGCCGAGTTCTGTCAAGCAGCCTTAGACCTTTATTTTGTGAGCATGGATGCTTGTGATGCATTTGCAATGTTGCATTTCTAGTGATTGTGTTCATTAACAAATTTCATTGTAGATGCACACCCCAAGGCTTTTTCCATATTTTTTCTAGAACCTTGATAGTAGTCTCTTCTGTACTCAAGTGGCATATTAAACCTGTCTCAGCTGCCTGCTCCCAAATCCACAGCAGTGGAAGCAGCTTACTGGGACTGATTGAATTTGTGCTTGAAGTATTTCCATTGAAACTGTAAATTTATCATGTATAGACAAACATCAGTATTCTTAGAATGTGAATTGTAGTACTTGCCTGTTGATTGAATGGTCCAAGATATGTTTATCTTTATATAGAGCTTAAAGAAAAAATTTATATTTCTGATATGAGATTGAGGTAGTAGATGGTCATGTTCTTATGCAAGGACATGAATAGTAAGTACTAGATCTCAGTAGACACAGTCTTTAAATCTGGTAACCTTAGAAGCTTGTATGTCATTGCAGTCACAGTTTGCATTGGAGTGATTGGGAGTTACTTAATGCACAATGATTTAATGGTAACACAAATTTCATTTCCAAGAATATTGTGTCTCTCCTTTAGAGAGTTGTATATGCATCTGATAGAGCTTGTTGAGAGAATGAAAGACAGTTTTACCACCCAAAGAAGGAGTATTCATGGGAATTCACTGTCTTTGACCACCATGATACCTATGAGACCAACTGATGCTTGTCTGTGGAGACCCAACAACCATACTTGCTCAACTTTCTGTTGTATAAACCCTTTGATATTTTTGATAGATACTGCAGTTTATTACTTCAGTTTTTGGATTTAAAAGATGTTGGATCTGAATTTTTTCTTCTTGTGTTTCATGGCACAATTCTTTTTTTTATTTAGAGCTCTTATGATGTTTTTTAGTGCACATGGTCACTAAGGCTGACTAGATGACCATAACTTTGCTATATTGGTTTAGTGGTGTGTAATATTATGCTTAAGTTTTGATTCTCTGTTTTGTTTTAATGATATGCATCTTAAAGAGTACAGAAACTTTTTCTGATAACCAAATACTCTGATATCCATGATTCCAATAACTATTAGATTATTATATAAGAACTTTTCATTTTCCATCCACAAGTTTAATTCAGATTATACAAGAAAATTGGTCATGCATATTGTTTTGAAATCTTGTGATTGTTCTTGAACCAGTTTCTTGGGCAGTGATTGGTTCTATCAGACCACTACAAAAGATGATTTAATTGGTTAGTTGACCCACATTAGCATCCCATCAGCTTCTTTTTTGTTAGCAGTTCATGTTACATCTTGTACCATGAATCTACTGCTTTATCTTTCAGGTACATCTGTATTATGGATAGCATGTGCAATAGTCATCTTGTTTTCTAAGATAGACATAGTGTTTTGTGTTCATTTGACAATTCAGGATGAATTGAGTGATGTCAAATGCCAGAGAAAAGGTAAAAGTTTACCCAAAATAACAGCAGAGTTCATTTTGGAAATGGTGACTGGTAGCAACTGAACTCAGCAAGAAAAGCAATTCACATAATAATATAATAAAAAATGAGTCACTAGCAAGATGAAGAAGTATTAGCATGAAGAAATGGGCACAGCATTACATTTATAGATTTGTAAGATGAGGCGGAGAAGCATTTACATCCATGGCACTCTCATTTGCGAGAAGGCCAAGGCAACACATCAAGTCATTCCAAGGCGTATTAATGAAAGAAAGGTGTTTTGAAACCACATTTGGAGATGATGAAATTTGAAGCCATGTTTGGATGAGATAAAATTTAAGTTCATAATGCCATTCATTTGATCTCTAGGCATGGAGAGGCTTCCAGTGCCAATCATGAAGTAGCCAAGGTTTTCGAGGGCAAGTTTGAGAGTATTGTTAAAGGCTAATGTCCTTATCACAATTTCAGTGCCAATGTAACAGGCATGTTGTTGAAAAAAATTCAAATAAATCCTGCTTAATAAGTAAGAGGAAAAAATGGATATGAAGGGAAATACTCAAAAAAATAATCTAACCCTCTTATTACTAGTGATTCAAAGAACTTCCGATGCAAACCTCTCCATTTTTATCAGTTCAGATGTTCTTGTGTACTAAAGGGAATTTCCATTCCAGAACTACCAAATACTAATGATGGACTGACATAGATATCTAGAGACATACAGTATAAGGTGCATAAAGTCTTTGTTTTACCTCTATAAACATTGTAGAAACAGATTAAAAGCCACTTGGAATGTTTGAGACACTATTGGAATGGGGTGTAGGGAAAGGAATGGATGAGAGCAAATGTCATGGTTGTTTTAAAAAAGGGGATACAGAAATTGCACATTACTGCTAATTCGTATCTCTTATGAGTGTGGTCTGTAAAACACTGGAAAAGATAATCAGAATGCAAAAGGTTGGTTGCTTACAAAGAAGAAATTACCTAAGTGAGAGGTGACCCTGGGTTCAGGGAAAAGAATTTTTGCATGACAAAATTTTCAAGCTTCTGTGACAGAGTGAGCTCTTGTTTTTGACAGAAGTGATAGATGGATGGATTACTATATTCTTGGAATGCCAGAAGGCATATTGCACTTGCTTAGATAAGAGGTTGCTATAGATGCTAGATTTTCAAGCAGGTATTGGGGTAAACTCCTTTGGCTGAGGTAACAAAGGACACATGTCAGAGGAGCCCTTTTTTTTTGGTGGTTTTGGGTTACAAGGGGCTTACCACTAGGCTTTATCTTAGGGCCATTGTTATTCTTAATCTACAATACAACAGGGTTAATACTTGAATATGTTTGCAGAAAATGTTAAAGTCATTAGAAAAGTATGTAATAACAAGAACTCAACAATAATTTGGGTTTGTCTTGTAGGTCTGATTGAAGTGAATTGTTGGCTTTCATTTGGTCAACCTTGGTCAAGAGGCTTTGGAACTTCTTGTGGATCTTTTGTATGTTTTTTTTTTTCACCAAAGGCTTGTGAGCATCAGCATTCAGTTGTCACTGAAATAGACCTGTAGTATCAGTTCTAAGTTTGACACCTTGGGGCTGTGTGTTATATATAGTGATTTTTTTTGTTTTTGAAAACTTTAGGCTACTCCATATTAATATGAGAAATCTTCATCTATCATGTCTGCCCTAATAACTGATGATGTTTGTCTGGGTCACTTAGATTTATTCCATCCCATGATTACCAGACAGCACACCATAATATTCCATATAATGCACACACTTGAGCACAAACATACCATTTCATGTAGCCCAGGGTTTTAGACCTGGCATTACCTGGGAAGGTTTCCTCTCCACTTGAGCACAAACATGCCATTTCATATAGCCCGGGGTTTTAGACCTGGCATTACCTGGGAAAGTTTCCCCTCCACTTTTGGACATTAACATATGAAGAGTGTGTGGAAGGAGAGAACTTTATCTCGGAGAGCAAAATGGGTATGTTTAAAGGAATAGTAGTTCCAACAATGGTATATGATTGCAGTGCTTGGGCTTTAGAAAGGGTTGTATGGAGGAGAGTGGATGTGTTGGAAATGAAATGTTTGAGGACAATATGTGATGTGAGGTGGTTTGATCGAATGAGTAATGAAAGAGTAAGAGAGATGTGTGGAAATAAAAAGAGTGTGGTTGAGAGGGTAGAAGAGGGTGTTTTGAAATGGTTTGGACATATGGAGAGAATGAGTGAGGAAAGATTTACAAAGAAGATATATGTGTCAGAGGTGAAAGGAACAAGGAAAAGTAGGAGACCGAATTGGAGGTGGAAGGATGGAGTGAAAAAGATTTTGAGCGATAGGGGCCTAAACATACAGGAGGGTGAGAACCGTGTAAGGAATAGAATGAATTGGAACAATATGGTATACCAGGGTCGACGTGCTGTCAGTGGACTGAGCCTGGGCATGTGAAGTGTCTGGGGTAAACCATGGAAAGGTATGTGGGGCCTGGATGTGGGAAGGGAGCTGTGGTTTCAGTGCATTACACTCGACAGCTAGAGACTAAGTTTGAACGAACGTGGCCTTTTTTGTCTGTTTTCCTGGTGCTATCTCGCTGAAGCAGGGGGTAGCAACAGCAATGGATGAAGGCAAGCAAGTATGAATATGTACATGTATATATGTATATGTCTGTGTATATGTTTGTATTTGTTGATATGTATATGTTACACATATGAAAAAGGGAAAACAGAAGGAGTCACGCAAGGAGTGTTCATCCTCCTTGAAGGCTTAGATTGGGGTGTCTAAATGTGTGTGGATGTAACCAAGATGAGAAAAAAGGAGAGATAGGTAGTATGTTTGAGGAAAGGAACCTGGATGTTTTGGCTCTGAGTGAAACGAAGCTCAAGAGTAAAGAGGAAGAGTGGTTTGGGAATGTCTTGGGAGTAAAGTCAGGGGTTAGTGAGAGGACAAGAGCAAGGGAAGGAGTAGCACTACTCCTGAATCAGGAGTTGTGGGAGTATGTGATAGAGTGTAAGAAAGTAAATTCTAGATTGATATGGGTAAAACTGAAAGTTGATGGAGAGAGGTGGGTGATTATTGGTGCATATGCACCTGGGCATGAGAAGAAAGATCATGAGAGGCAAGTGTTTTGGGAGCAGCTGAATGAGTGTGTTAGTGGTTTTGATGCACAAGACTGGGTTATAGTGATGGGTGATTTGAATGCAAAGGTGAGTAATGTGGCAGTTGAGGGAATAATTGGTATACATGAGGGGGTTCAGTGTTGTAAATGGAAATGGTGAAAAGCTTGTAGATTTATGTGCTGAAAAAGGACTGGTGATTGGGAATACCTGGTTTAAAAAGCAAGATATACATAAGTATACGTATGTAAGTAGGAGAGATGGCCAGAGAGCGTTATTGGATTACGTGTTAATTGATAGACGCACGAAAGAGAGACTTTTGGATGTTAATGTGCTGAGAGGTGCAACTGGAGGGATGTCTGATCATTATCTTGTGGAGGCGAAGGTGAAGATTTGTGGGGGTTTTCAGAAAAGAAGAGAGAATGTTGGGGTGAAGAGAGTGGTGAGAGTAAGTGAGCTTGGGAAGGAGACTTGTGTGAGGAAGTACCAGGAGAGACTGAGTCCAGAATGGAAAAAGGTGAAAACAAAGGAGGTAAGGGGAGTGGGGGAGGAATGGGATGTATTTAGGGAAGCAGTGATGGCTTGTGCAAAAGATGCTTGTGGCATGAGAAGCGTGGGAGGTGGGTTGATTAGAAAAGGTAGTGAGTGGTGGGATGAAGAAGTAAGATTATTAGTGAAAGAGAAGAGAGAGGCATTTGTACGATTTTTGCAGGGAAAAAAATGCAAATGAGTGGGAGAGGTATAAAAGAAAGAGGCAGGAGGTCAAGAGAAAGGTGCAAGAGGTGAAAAAGAGGGCAAATGAGAGTTGGGGTGAGAGAGTATCATTAAATTTCAGGGAGCATAAAAAGATGTTTTGGAAGGAGGTAAATAAAGAGCGTAAGACAAGAGAGCAAATGGGAACTTCAGTGAAGGAGGCTAATGGGGAGGTGATAATAAGTAGTGGTGATGTGAGAAGATGGAATGAGTATTTTGAAGGTTTGTTGAATATGTTTGATGGTAGAGTGGCAGATATAGGGGGTTTTGGTCGAGGTGGTGTGCAAAGTGAGAGGGTTAGGGAAAACGATTTGGTAAATAGAGAAGAGGTAGTAAAAGCTTTACGGAAGATGAAAGCCGGCAAGGCAGCAGGTTTGGATGGTATTGCAGTGGAATTTATTAAAAAAGGGGGTGACTGTATTGTTGACTGGTTGGTAAGGTTATTTAATGTATGTATGATTCATGGTGAGGTGCCTGAGGATTGGTGGAATGCTTGCATAGTGCCATTGTACAAAGGCAAAGGGGATAAGAGTGAGTGCTCAAATTACAGAGGTATTAGTTTGTTGAGTATTCCTGGGATATTATATGGGAGGGTATTGATTAAGAGGGTGAAGGCATGTACAGAGCATCAGATTGGGGAAGAGCAGTGTGGTTTCAGAAGTGGTAGAGGATGTGTGGATCAGGTGTTTGCTTTGAAGAATGTATGTGAGAAATATTTAGAAAAACAAATGGATTTTTATGTAGCATTTATGGATCTGGAGAAAGCATATGATAGAGTTGATAGAGATGCTCTGTGGAAGGTTTTAAGAATATATGGTGTGGGAGGCAAGTTGTTAGAAGCAGTGAAAAGTTTTTATCTACGATGTAAGGCATGTGTACGTGTAGGAAGAGAGGAAAGTGATTGGTTCTCAGTGAATGTAGGTTTGCGGCAAGGGTGTGATGTCTCCATGGTTGTTTAATTTGTTTATGGATGGGGTTGTTAGGGAGGTGAATGCAAGAGTTTTGGAAAGAGGGGCAAGTATATAGTCTGTTGTGGATGAGAGAGCTTGGGAAGTGAGTCAGTTGTTGTTCGCTGATGATACAGCGCTGGTGGCTGATTCATGTAAGAAACTGCAGAAGCTGGTGACTGAGTTTGGTAAAGTGTGTGAAAGAAGAAAGTTAAGAGTAATTGTGAATAAGAGCAAGGTTATTAGGTACACTAGGATTGAGGGTCAAGTCAATTGGGAGGTAAGTTTGAATGGAGAAAAACTGGAGAAAGTAAAGTGTTTTAGATATCTGGGAGTGGATCTGGCAGCGGATGGAACCATGGAAGCGGAAGTGAATCATAGGGTGGGGGAGGGGTCGAAAATTCTGGGAGCCTTGAAGAATGTTTGTAAGTCGAGAGCATTATCTCGGAAAGCAAAAATGGGTATGTTTGAAGGAGTAGTGGTGCCAACAATGTTGTATGGTTGCGAGGCGTGGGCTATGGATAGAGTTGTGCGCAGGAGGGTGGATGTGCTGGAAATGAGATGTTTGAGGACAATATGTGGTGTGAGGTGGTTTGATCGAGTAGGTAATGTAAGGGTAAGAGAGATGTGTGGAAATAAAAAGAGTGTGGTTGAGAGAGCAGAAGAGGGTGTTTTGAAATGGTTTGGTCACATGGAGAGAATGAGTGAGGAAAGATTGACAAAGAGGATATATGTGTCAGAGGTGGAGGGAACGAGGAGAAGTGGGAGACCAAATTTTAGATGGAAAGATGGAGTGAAAAAGATTTTGAGTGATCGGGGCCTGAACATGCAGGAGGGTGAAAGGCGTGCAAGGAATAGAGTGAATTGGAACGATGTGGTATACCGGGGTCGACGTGCTGTCAATGGATTGAACCAGGGCATGTGAAGCGTTTGGGTAAACCATGGAAAGTTATGTGGGGCCTGGATGTGGAAAGGGAGCTGTGGTTTCGGGCATTATTACATGACAGCTAGAGACTGAGTGTGAACGAATGGGGCCTTTGTTGTCTTTTCCTAGCGCTAC
Organism: Panulirus ornatus; assembly: GCF_036320965.1. NCBI lineage: Eukaryota > Metazoa > Arthropoda > Malacostraca > Decapoda > Palinuridae > Panulirus > Panulirus ornatus. The sequence goes on along the minus strand of NC_092225.1, from coordinate 101,305,305 downwards.
CTCGCACACATGAGGGGGGGAGGGGGTTGTTATTCCATGTGTGGCGAGGTGGCGATGGGAACAAATAAAGGCAGACAGTATGAATTATGTACATGTGTATATATGTATATGTCTGTGTGTGTATATATATGTGTACATTGAGATGTATAGGTATTTATATTTGCGTGTGTGGACGTGTATGTATATACATGTATATGTGGGCGGGTTGGGCCATTCTTTTGTCTGTTTCCTTGCGCTACCTCGCTAACGCGGGAGACAGCGACAAAGCAAAATAAATAAATAAATGAATGCATATGTGCTGTGTATGGGCATATATGTTTATATATGTGTATATGAGTGGATGGGCCATTCTTTATCCGTTTCCTGGAGCTACATCACTGATGCAGGAAACAGCAATTAAGCATAATAATGATAATCAGGATAATAACATGAGACATGGAGACTGAGTGCAAACAAATATGGCCTTTGTTGTCTTTCCCTAACGCTGCCTCACAGGTGCACAGGGGGAGGACAGTGCCGTTTCATATGTGGCAGGGTGGTGATGGGAATGGATGAAGGCAGCAAGTGTGGATGTGTGCATGTCTGTGTATGTATATGTTGAAATATATAGGTACATATATGTGCGTGTGTAGGCGTTCATGTATATACATATATACATGTATATCCCTGGGGATAGGGAGAAAGAATACTTCCCATGCATTCCTTGTGTGTCATACAAGGCGACTAAAGGGGACGGGACCGGGGGCTAGAAACCCTCCCCTCCTTATATTTTGACTTTCTAAAAGGGGGAACAGAAGAAGGAGTCACGTGGGGAATGCTCATCCTCCTTGAAGGCTCAGATTAAGGTGTCTAAATGTGTGTGGATGTAACAAAGATGAGAAAAAAGGAGAGATACGTGATATGTTTGAGGAGAGGAACCTGGATATTTTGGCTCAGAGTGAGATGAAGCTCAAGGGTAAAGGGGAAGAGTGGTTTAGGAATGTTTTAGGAGTAAAGTCAGGGGTTGGTGAGAGGACCAGAGCAAAGGAAGGAGTAGCACAACTGAAACAGGAGTTGTGGGAGTATGTGATAGAGTGTAAGAATGTAAACTCTAGATAGATATGAGTAGAACTGAAAGTGGATGGAGAGAGATGGCTGAATCTTTGGTGCCTATGCATCTATGCATGAGAGAGTCATATGGACAATTTTTGCAGGGAAATAGTGCAAATGACTGGGAGGTCAAGAGAAAGGTGCAAGAGGTGAAAAAGAGGGCAAATGAGAGTTGGGGTGAGAGAGTGTCATTAAATTTTAGGGAGAATAAAAAGATGTGTTGGAAGGATGTAAATAAAGTGTGTAAGACAAGAGAAAAAATGGGAACGGTGAAGGGGGCTAATGGGGAGGTAATAACAAGTAGTGGTGATGTGAGAAGAAGATGGAGCGAGTATTTTGAAGGTTTGTTGAATGTGTTTGATGATAGAGTGGCAGTTATAGGGTGTTTTGGCCAAGGTGGTGTGCAAAGTGAGAGGATCAGGGAGAATGATTTGGTAAACAGAGAAGAGGTAGTGAAAGCTTTGCTGAAGATGAATGCTGGCAAGGCAGCGGGTTTGGATGGTATTACAGGGGAATTTATTAAAAAAGGGGTGACTGTGTTGTTGACTGGTTAGTGAGGATATTCATTGTATGTATGACTCATGGTGAAGTGCCTGAGGATTAGCGGAATGCTTGCATAGTGCCATTGTACAAAGGCAAAGTGGATAAAGGTGAGTGTTCAAATTACAGAGGTATTAGTTTGTTGAGCATTCCTGGGAAATTATTTGGGAGGGTATTGATTGAGAGGGTGAAGGCATGCACAGAGCATCAGATTGGGGAAGAGCAGTGTGGTTTCAGAAGTGGTAGAGGATGTGTGGATCAGGTGTTTGCTTTGAAGAATGTATGTGAGAAATACTTAGAAAAACAAATGGATTTGTATGTAGCATTTATGGATCTGGAGGAGGCATATGACAGAGTTGATAGAGATGCTCTGTGGAAGGTATTAAGAGTATACGGTGTGGGAGGCAAGTTGCTAGAAGCAGTGAAAAGTTTTTATCGAGGATGTAAGGCATGTGTACAAGTAGGAAGAGATGAAAGTGATTGGTTCTCAGTGAATGTCGGTTTGTGACAGGGGCGTGTGATATCTCCATGATTGTTTAATTTGTTTATAGATGGGGTTATTAAGAAGGTGAATGCAAGAGTTTTGGAAAGAGGGGCGAGTATGCAGTCTGTTGTGGATGAAAGGGCTTGGGAAGTGAGTCAATTGTTGTTCGCTGATGATACAGCGCTGGTGGCCGATTCGGGTGAAAAATTGCAGAAGCTGTTGACTGAGTTTGGTAAAGTGTGTGAAAGAAGAAAGCTGAGAGTGAATATGAATAAGAGCAAGGTTATTAGGTACAGTAGGGGTGAGGGACAAGTCAATTGGGAGGTAAGTTTGAATGGAGAAAAACTGGAGGAAGTGGAGTGTTTTAGATATCTGGGAGTGGATTTGGCAGCAGATGAAACCATGGAAGCAGAAGTGAGTCACAGGGTGGGGGAGGGGGCAAAAGTTCTGGGAGCGTTGAAAAATGTCTGGAAGGTGAGATCATTATCTCAGAAAGCAAAATTGGGTAAGTTTGAAGGAATAGTGGTTTCAACAATGTCATATAGTTGCGAGGCGTGGGCTATAGATAAGGTTGTGCGGAGGAGGGTGGATGTGTTGGAAATGAGATGTTCGAGGACAATATGTGATGTGAGGTGATTTGATTGAGTAAGTAATGAAAGAGTAAGAGAGATGTGTGGTAATAAAAAGAGTGTGCTTAAGAGAGAGCAGAAGAGAGTGTATTGAAATGGTTTGGTCACACGGAGAGAATGAGTGAGAAAAGATTGACAAAGAGGATATACATGTCAGAGGTTGAGGGAACGAGAAGTGTGAGACCAAATTGGAGGTGGAAGGATGGAGTGAAAAAGATTTTGAGCGACCGGGACCTGAACATGCAGGAGGGTTTAAAGGCGTGCAAGGAATTGAGTGAATTGGAATGATGTATTTTACCAGAGTCGACGTGCTGTCATTGGATTGAACCAGGGCATGTGAAGTGTCTGTGGTAAACCATGGAAAGTTTTGTGGGGCCTGAATGTGGAAAAGGAGCTTTGGTTTCGGTGCATTGTACATGACAACTAGAGACTGAGTGTGAACGAATGTGGCTTTTGTTATCTTTTCCTAGGCTACCACGAGCGTGTGCGGAGGGAGGGGGTTGTCATTTCATGTGTGGCTGGGTGGCGAGGGAAATGAATAAAGGCAGAAAGTATAAATTATGTAAATGTGTATATATGTATATATCTATGTATGTATATATTGAAATGTATAGGTATGTATGTGTAGGTGTGTGGACATGTATGTATATACATGTGTATATGGGTGGGTTGGACTATTTTTTCGTCTGTTTCCTTGCTCTAGCTCATCAACGTTGGAGACAGAGACTAAGTATAATAAGTGAATATATTTTTTTTCATATTTGCTATTTACTGCATTAGTGAGGTAGCATTAAGAACAGAGGACTGGGCTGTTTCCTTTTTGGCAGGATAGTGACGGGAATGGATGAGGACAGCAAGTATGGATATATCCATACTTGCTGCCCTCATCCATTCCCGTCACTATCCTGCCACACAGGAGGGCATATATATATATAAATTTTAGGGAGAATAAAAAGATGTTCTGGAATGAGGTAAATAAAGTGCGTAAGACAAGGGAGCAAATGGGAACTTCAGTGAAGGGCGCAAATGGGGAGGTGATCACAAGTAGTGATGATGTGAGAAGGAGATGGAGTGAGTATTTTGAAGGTCTGTTGAATGTGTTTGATGATAGAGTGGCAGATATAGGGTGTTTTGGTCGAGGTGGTGTGCAAAGTGAGAGGGTTAGGGAAAATGATTTGGTAAACAGAGAAGAGGTAGTAAAAGCTTTGCGGAAGATGAAAGCCGGCAAGGCAGCAGGTTTGGATGGTATTGCAGTGGAATTAATTAAAAAAGGGGGTGACTGTATTATTGACTGGTTGGTAAGGTTATTTAATGTATGTATGACTCATGGTGAGGTGCCTGAGGATTGGCGGAATGCGTGCATAGTGCCATTGTACAAAGGCAAAGGGGATAAGAGGGAGTGCTCAAATTACAGAGGTATAAGTTTGTTAAGTATTCTTGGTAAATTATATGGGAGGGTATTGATTGAGAGGGTGAAGGCATGTACAGAGCATCAGATTGGGGAAGAGCAGTGTGGTTTCAGAAGTGGTAGAGGATGTGTGGATCAGGTGTTTGCTTTGAAGAATGTATGTGAGAAATACTTAGAAAAGCAAATGGATTTGTATGTAGCATTTATGGATCTGAAGAAGGCATATGATAGAGTTGATAGAGATCCTCTGTGGAAGGTATTAAGAATATATGGTGTGGGAGGCAAGTTGTTAGAAGCAGTGAAAAGTTTTTATCGAGGATGTAAGGCATGTGTACGTGTAGGAAGAGAGGAAAGTGATTGGTTCTCAGTGAATGTAGGTTTGCGGCAGGGGTGTGTGATGTCTCCATGGTTGTTTATTTTGTCTGTGGATGGGGTTGTTAGGGAGGTGAATGCAAGAGTTTTGGAAAGAGGGGCAAGTATGAAGTCTGTTGGGGATGAGAGAGCTTGGGAAGTGAGTCAGTTGTTGTTTGCTGATGATACAGCACTGGTGGCTGATTCATGTGAGAAACTGCAGAAGCTGGTGACTGAGTTTGGTAAAGTGTGTGAAAGAAGAAAGTTAAGAGTAAATGTGAATAAGAGCAAGGTAATTAGGTACAGTAGGGTTGAGGGTCAAGTCAATTGGGAGGTAAGTTTGAATGGAGAAAAACTGGAGGAAGTAAAGTGTTTTAGATATCTGGGAGTGGATCTGGCAGCGGATGGAACCATGGAAGGGGAAGTGGATCATAGGGTGGGGGAGGGGGCGAAAATCCTGGGAGCCTTGAAGAATGTGTGGAAGTCGAGAACATTATCTCGGAAAGCAAAAATTGGTATGTTTAAAGGAATAGTGGTTCCAACAATGTTGTATGGTTGCGAGGCATGGGCTATGGATAGAGTTGTGCGCAGGAGGATGGATGTGCTGGAAATGAGATGTTTGAGGACAATGTGTGGTGTGAGGTGGTTTGATCGAGTAAGTAACGTAAGGGTAAGAGAGATGTGTGGAAATAAAAAGAGCGTGGTTGAGAGAGCAGAAGAGGGTGTTTTGAAATGGTTTGGGCACATGGAGAAAATGAGTGAGGAAAGATTGACCAAGAGGATATATGTGTCGGAGGTGGAGGGAACGAGGAGAAGAGGGAGACCAAATTGGAGGTGGAAAGATGGAGTGAAACAGGTTTTGTGTGATCGGGGCCGGAACATGCAGGAGGGTAAAAGGAGGGCAAGGAATAGAGTGAATTGGAGCGATGTGGTATACCGGGGTTGACGTGCTGTCAGTGGATTGAATCAAGGCCTGTGAAACGTCTGGGGTAAACCATGGAAAGCTGTGTAGGTATGTATATTTGCGTGTGTGGGGGTGGGTTGGGCCATTTCTTTCGTCTGTTTCCTTGCGCTACCTCTCAAATGCGGGAGACAGCGACAAAGCAAAAAAAAAATATATATATATATATATATATATATATATATATATATATATATATATATATATATATATATATATATATATACAACATTGTTGGAACCACTATTCCTTCAAACATACCCATTTTTGCTTTCCGAGATAATGTTCTCGACTTCCACACATTCTTCAAGGCCCCCAGAATTTTCGCCCCCTCCCCCACCCTATGATCCACTTCCGCTTCCATGGTTCCATCCGCTGCCAGATCCACTCCCAGATATCTAAAACACTTCACTTCCTCCAGTTTTTCTCCATTCAAACTCACCTCCCAATTGACTTGACCCTCAACTCTACTGTACCTAATAACCTTGCTCTTATTCACATTTACTCTTAACTTTCTTCTTCCACACACTTTACCAAACTCAGTCACCAGCTTCTGCAGTTTCTCACATGAATCAGCCACCAGCGCTGTATCATCAGCGAACAACAACTGACTCACTTACCAAGCTCTCTCATCCCCAACAGACTTCATACTTGCCCCTCTTTCCAAAACTCTTGCATTTACCTCCCTAACAACCCCATCCATAAACAAATTAAACAACCATGGAGACATCACACACCCCTGCCGCAAACCTACATTCACTGAGAACCAATCACTTTCCTCTCTTCCTACACGTACACATGCCTTACATCCTCGATAAAAACTTTTCACTGCTTCTAACAACTTGCCTCCCACACCATATATTCTTAATACCTTCCACAGAGCATCTCTATCAACTCTATCATATGCCTTCTCCAGATCCATAAATGCTACATACAAATCCATTTGCTTTTCTAAGTATTTCTCACATACATTCTTCAAAGCAAACACCTGATCCACACATCCTCTACCACTTCTGAAACCACATTGCTCTTCCCCAATCTGATTCTCTGTACATGCCTTCACCCTCTCAATCAATACCCTCCCATATAATTTACCAGGAATACTCAACAAACTTATACCTCTGTAATTTGAGCACTCACTCTTATCCCCTTTGCCTTTGTACAATGGCACTATGCACGCATTCCGCCAATCCTCAGGCACCTCACCATGAGTCATACATACATTAAATAACCTTACCAACCAGTCAAGAATACAATCACCCCCTTTTTTAATAAATTCCACTGCAATACCATCCAAACCTGCTGCCTTGCCGGCTTTCATCTTCCGCAAAGCTTTCACTACCTCATCTCTGTTTACCAAATCATTTTCCCTAACCCTCTCACTTTGCACACCACCTCGACCAAAACACCCTATATCTGCCACTCTATCATCAAACACATTCAACAAACCTTCAAAATACTCACTCCATCTCCTTCTCACATCACCACTACTTGTTATCACCTCCCCATTTGCGCCCTTCACTGAAGTTCCCATTTGCTCCCTTGTCTTACGCACTTTATTTACCTCCTTCCAGAACATCTTTTTATTCTCCCTAAAATTTAATGATACTCTCTCACCCCAACTCTCATTTGCCCTTTTTTTCACCTCTTGCACCTTTCTCTTTACCTGTCTCTTTATTTTATACATCTCCCACTCAATTGCATTTTTTCCCTGCAAAAATTGTCCAAATGCCTCTCTCTTCTCTTTCACTAATACTCTTACTTCATCCCACCACTCACTACCCTTTCTAATCAACCCACCTCCCACTCTTCTCATGCCACAAGCATCTTTTGCGCAATCCATCACTGATTCCCTAAATACATCCCTTTCCTCCCCCACTCCCCTTACTTCCATTGTTCTCACCTTTTTCCATTCTGTACTCAGTCTCTCCTGGTACTTCCTCACACAGGTCTCCTTCCCAAGCTCACTTACTCTCACCACCCTCTTCACCCCAACATTCACTCTTCTTTTCTGAAAACCCATACAAATCTTCACCTTAGCCTCCACAAGATAATGATCAGACATCCCTCTAGTTGCACCTCTCAGCACATTAACATCCAAAAGTCTCTCTTTCGCACGCCTGTCAATTAACACGTAATCCAATAACGCTCTCTGGCCATCTCTCGTACTTACATAAGTATACTTATGTATATCTCGCTTTTTAAACCAGGTATTCCCAATCATCAGTCCTTTTTCAGCACATAAATCTACAAGCTCTTCACCATTTCCATTTACAACACTGAACACCCCATGTATACGAATTATTCCCTCAACTGCCACATTACTCACCTTTGCATTTAAATCACCCATCACTATAACCCGGTCTCGTGCATCAAAACCACTAACACACTCATTCAGCTGCTCCCAAAACACTTGCCCATGTGCGCAGGAGGATGGATGTGCTGGAAATGAGATGTTTGAGGACAATGTGTGGTGTGAGGTGGTTTGATCGAGTGAGTAGCGTAAGGGTAAGAGAGATGTGTGGAAATAAAAAGAGCGTGGTTGAGAGAGCAGAAGAGGGTGTTTTGAAGTGGTTTGGGCACATGGAGAGGATGAGTGAGGAAAGATTGACCAAGAGGATATATGTGTCGGAGGTGGAGGGAGCAAGGAGAAGAGGGAGACCAAATTGGAGGTGGAAAGATGGAGTGAAAAAGATTTTGTGTGATCGGGGCCTGAACATGCAGGAGGGTGAAAGGAGGGCAAAGAATAGAGTGAATTGGAGCGATGTGGTATACCGGGGTTGACGTGCTGTCAGTGGATTGAATCAAGGCATGTGGAGCGTCTGGGGTAAACCATGGAAAGCTGTGTAGGTATGTATATATGCGTGTGTGGACGTATGTATATACATGTGTATGGGGGGGGGTTGGGCCATTTCTTTCGTCTGTTTCCTTACGCTACCTCGCAAACGCAGGAGACAGCGACAAAGTATAAAAAAAGAAAGAAAAATATATATATATATATATATATATATATATATATATATATATATATATATATATATATATATAGAAAGCGACTAGAGGGGACGGGAGCGGGGGGCCAGAAATCCTCCCCTCCTTGTATTAACTTTCTAAAATGGGAAACAGAAGAAGGAGTCACGCGGGGAGTGCTCATCCTCCTCGAAGGCTCAGAGTGGGGTGCCTAAATGTGTGTGGATGTAACCAAGATGTGAAAAAAGGAGAGATAGGTAGTATGTTTGAGGAAAGGAACCTGGATGTTTTGGCTCTGAGTGAAACGAAGCTCAAGGGTAAAGGGGAAGAGTGGTTTGGAAATGTCTGGGGAGTGAAGTCAGGGGTTAGTGAGAGGACAAGAGCAAGGGAAGGAGTAGCAATACTCCTGAAACAGGAGTTGTGGGAGTATGGGATAGAATGTAAGAAAGTAAATTCTCGATTAATATGGGTAAAATTGAAAGTTGATGGAGAGAGGTGGGTGATTATTGGTGCATATGCACCTGGGCATGAGAAGAAAGATCAGAATGTAAGAAAGTAAATTCTCGATTAATATGGGTAAAATTGAAAGTTGATGGAGAGAGGTGGGTGATTATTGGTGCATATGCACCTGGGCATGAGAAGAAAGATCAGGAGAGGCAAGTGTTTTGGGAGCAGCTAAATGAGTGTGTTAGCGGTTTTGATGCACGAGACCGGGTTATAGTGATGGGTGATTTGAATGCAAAGGTGAGTAATGTGGCAGTTGAGGGAATAATTGGTATGCATGGGGGTGTTCAGTGTTGTAAATGGAAATGGTGAAGAGCTTGTAGATTTATGTGCTGAAAAAGGACTGATGATTGGGAATACCTGGTTTAAAAAGCGAGATATACATAAGTATACTTATGTAAGTAGGAGAGATGGCCAGAGAGCGTTATTGGATTACGTGTTAATTGACAGGCGTGCGAAAGAGAGACTTTTGGATGTCAATGTGCTGAGAGGTGCAACTGGAGGGATGTCTGATCATTATCTTGTGGAGGCTAAGATGAAGATTAGTATGGGTTTTCAGAAAAGAAGAGTGAATGTTGGGGTGAAGAAGGTGGTGAGAGTAAGTGAGCTTGGGAAGGAGACCTGTGTGAGGAAGTATCAGGAGAGACTGTGTACAGAATGGAAAAAGGTGAGAACAATGGAAGTAAGGGGAGTGGGGGAGGAATGGGATGTATTTAGGGAATCAGTGATGGATTGCGCAAAAGATGCTTGTGGCATGAGAAGAGTGGGAGGTGGGCTGTTTAGAAAGGGTAGTGAGTGGTGGGATGAAGAAGTAAGAGTATTAGTGAAAGAGAAGAGGGAGGCATTTGGACGATTTTTGCAGGGAAAAAAATGCAATTGAGTGGGAGAAGTATAAAAGAAAGAGACAAGAGGTCAAGAGAAAGGTGCAAGAGGTGAAAAAAAGGGCAAATGAGAGTTGGGGTGAGAGACTATCAGTAAATTTTAGGGAGAATAAAAAGATGTTCTGGAAGGAGGTAAATAGGGTGCATAAGACAAGGGAGCAAATGGGAACTTCAGTGAAGGGCGTAAATGGGGAGGTGATAACAAGTAGTGGTGATGTGAGAAGGAGATGGAATGAGTATTTTGAAGGTTTGTTGAATGTGTCTGATGACAGAGTGGCAGATATAGGGTGTTTTGGTCGAGGTGGTGTGCAAAGTGCGAGGGTTAGGGAAAATGATTTGGTAAACAGAGAAGAGGTAGTAAAAGCTTTGCGGAAGATGAAAGCCGGCAAGGCAGCAGGTTTGGATGGTATTGCAGTGGAATTTATAAAAAAAGGGGGTGACTGTATTGTTGACTGGTTGGTAAGGTTATTTAATGTATGTATGACTCATGGTGAGGTGCCTGAGGATTGGCGGAATGCGTGCATAGTGCCATTGTACAAAGGCAAAGGGGATAAGAGTGAGTGCTCAAATTACAGAGGTATAAGTTTGTTGAGTATTCCTGGTAAATTATATGGGAGGGTATTGATTGAGAGGGTGAAGGCATGTACAGAGCATCAGATTGGGGAAGAGCAGTGTGGTTTCAGAAGTGGTAGAGGATGTGTGGATCAGGTGTTTGCTTTGAAGAATGTATGTGAGAAATACTTAGAAAAGCAAATGGATTTGTATGTAGCATTTATGGATCTGGAGAAGGCATATGATAGAGTTGATAGAGATGCTCTGTGGAAGGTATTAAGAATATATGGTGTGGGAGGCAAGTTGTTAGAAGCAGTGAAAAGTTTTTATCGAGGATGTAAGGCATGTGTACGTGTAGGAAGAGAGGAAAGTGATTGGTTCTCAGTGAATGTAGGTTTGCGGCAGGGGTGTGTGATGTCTCCATGGTTGTTTAATTTGTTTATGGATGGGGTTGTTAGGGAGGTAAATGCAAGAGTCTTGGAAAGAGGGGCAAGTATGAAGTCTGTTGGGGATGAGAGAGCTTGGGAAGTGAGTCAGTTGTTGTTCGCTGATGATACAGCGCTGGTGGCGGATTCATGTGAGAAACTGCAGAAGCTGGTGACGGAGTTTGGTAAAGTGTGTGGAAGAAGAAAGTTAAGAGTAAATGTGAATAAGAGCAAGGTTATTAGGTACAGTAGGGTTGAGGGTCAAGTCAATTGGGAGGTGAGTTTGAATGGAGAAAAACTGGAGGAAGTGAAGTGTTTTAGATATCTGGGAGTGGATCTGTCAGCGGATGGAACCATGGAAGCGGAAGTGGATCATAGGGTGGGGGAGGGGGCAAAAATTTTGGGAGCCTTGAAAAATGTGTGGAAGTCGAGAACATTATCCCGGAAAGCAAAAATGTGTATGTTTGAAGGAATAGTGGTTCCAACAATGTTGTATGGTTGCGAGGCGTGGGCTATGGATAGAGTTGTGCGCAGGAGGATGGATATGCTGGAAATGAGATGTTTGAGGACAATGTGTGGTGTGAGGTGGTTTGATCGAGTAAGTAACGTAAGGGTAAGAGAGATGTGTGGAAATAAAAAGAGCGTGGTTGAGAGAGCAGAAGAGGGTGTTTTGAAGTGGTTTGGGCACATGGAGAGAATGAGTGAGGAAAGATTGACCAAGAGGATATATGTGTCGGAGGTGGAGGGAACAAGGAGAAGAGGGAGACCAAATTGGAGGTGGAAAGATGGAGTGAAAAGGATTTTGTGTGATCGGGGCCTGAACATGCAGGAGGGTGAAAGGAGGGCAAGGAATAGAGTGAATTGGAGCGATGTGGTATACAGGGGTTGACGTGCTGTCAGTGGATTGAATCAAGGCATGTGAAGCGTCCGGGGTAAACCATGGAAAGCTGTGTAGGTATGTATATTTGCGTGTGTGGACGTATGTATGTACATGTGTATGGGGGGGGTTGGGCCATTTCTTTCGTCTGTTTCCTTGCGCTACCTCGCAAACGCGGGAGACAGCGACGAGGTATAAAAAAAAAAAAAAATATATATATATATATATATATATATTCTTTTTCTTTCTTTCATACTATTCGCCATTTCCCGCGTTAGCAAGGTAGCGTTAAGAACAGAGGACTGGGCCTCTGAGGGAATATCCTCACCTGGCCTCGTTCTCTGTTCCTTCTTTTGGAAAATCAAAAAAAGATGAGAGGGGAGGATTTCCAGCCCCCCGCTCCCTCCCCTTTTAGTCGCCTTCTACGACACGCAGGGAATACGTGGGAAGTATTCTTTCTCCCCTATATATATATATATATATATAAAGTGTGTGGAAGAAGAAAGTTAAGAGTAAATGTGAATAAGAGCAAGGTTATTAGGTACAGTAGGGTTGAGGGTCAAGTCAATTGGGAGGTGAGTTTGAATGGAGAAAAACTGGAGGAAGTGAAGTGTTTTAGATATCTGGGAGTGGATCTGGCAGCGGATGGAACCATGGAAGCGGAAGTGGATCATAGGGTGGGGGAGGGGGCGAAAATTTTGGGAGCCTTGAAAAATGTGTGGAAGTCGAGAACATTATCTCGGAAAGCAAAAATGGGTATGTTTGAGGGAATGGTGGTTCCAACAATGTTGTATGGTTGCGAGGCGTGGGCTATAGATAGAGCTGTGCGCAGGAGGATGGATGTGCTGGAAATGAGATGTTTGAGGACAATGTGTGGTGTGAGGTGGTTTGATCGAGTAAGTAACGTAAGGGTAAGAGAGATGTGTGGAAATAAAAAGAGCGTGGTTGAGAGAGCAGAAGAGGGTGTTTTGAAATGGTTTGGGCACATGGAGAGAATGAGTGAGGAAAGATTGACCAAGAGGATATATGTGTCGGAGGTGGAGGGAACGAGGAGAAGAGGGAGACCAAATTGGAGGTGGAAAGATGGAGTGAAAAAGATTTTGTGTGATCGGGGCCTGAACATGCAGGAGGGTGAAAGGAGGGCAAGGAATAGAGTGAATTGGAGCGATGTGGTATACAGGGGTTGACGTGCTGTCAGTGGATTGAATCAAGGCATGTGAAGCGTCTGGGGTAAACCATGGAAAGCTGTGTAGGTATGTATATTTGCGTGTGTGGACGTGTGTATGTACATGTGTATGGGGGGGGGTTGGGCCATTTCTTTCGTCTGTTTCCTTGCGCTACCTCGCAAACGCGGGAGACAGCGACAAAGTATAAAAAAAAAAAAAAAAAAAAAAAAAAAAAGAAAATATATATATATATATATATATATATATATATATATATATATATATATATATATATAAATGGGAATATAAATGGGAAACAGAAGAAGGAGTCACGCGGGGAGTGCTCATCCTCCTCGAAGGCTCAGAGTGGGGTGCCTAAATGTGTGTGGATGTAACCAAGATGTGAAAAAAGGAGAGATAGGTAGTATGTTTGAGGAAAGGAACCTGGATGTTTTGGCTCTGAGTGAAACGAAGCTCAAGGGTAAAGGGGAAGAGTGGTTTGGGAATGTCTGGGGAGTAAAGTCAGGGGTTAGTGAGAGGACAAGAGCAAGGGAAGGAGTAGCAATACTCCTGAAACAGGAGTTGTGGGAGTATGTGATAGAATGTAAGAAAGTAAATTCCCGATTAATATGGGTAAAACTGAAAGTTGATGGAGAGAGGTGGGTGATTATTGGTGCATATGCACCTGGGCATGAGAAGAAAGATCATGAGAGGCAAGTGTTTTGGGAGCAGCTGAATGAGTGTGTTAGTGGTTTTGATGCACGAGACCGGGTTATAGTGATGGGTGATTTGAATGCAAAGGTGAGTAATGTGGCAGTTGAGGGAATAATTGGTATACATGTGGTGTTCAGTGTTGTAAATGGAAATGGTGAAGAGCTTGTAGATTTATGTGCTGAAAAAGGACTGATGATTGGGAATACCTGGTTTAAAAAGCGAGATATACATAAGTATACTTATGTAAGTAGGAGAGATGGCCAGAGAGCGTTATTGGATTATGTGTTAATTGACAGGCGTGCGAAAGAGAGACTTTTGGATGTTAATGTGCTGAGAGGTGCAACTGGAGGGATGTCTGATCATTATCTTGTGGAGGCTAAGGTGAAGATTTGTATGGGTTTTCAGAAAAGAAGAGTGAATGTTGGGGTGAAGAGGGTGGTGAGAGTAAGTGAGCTTGGGAAGGAGACCTGTGTGAGGAAGTACCAGGAGAGACTGAGTACAGAATGGAAAAAGGTGAGAACAATGGAAGTAAGGGGAGTGGGGGAGGAATGGGATGTATTTAGGGAATCAGTGATGGATTGCGCAAAAGATGCTTGTGGCATGAAAAGAGTGGGAGGTGGGTTGATTAGAGAGGGTAGTGAGTGGTGGGATGAAGAAGTAAGAGTATTAGTGAAAGAGAAGAGAGAGGCATTTGGACGATTTTTGCAGGGAAAAAATACTATTGAGTGGGAAATGTATAAAAGAAAGAGACAGGAGGTCAAGAGAAAGGTGCAAGAGGTGAAAAAAAGGGCAAATGAGATTTGGGGTGAGAGAGTATCAATAAATTTTAGGGAGAATAAAAAGATGTTCTGGAAGGAGGTAAATAAAGTGCGTAAGACAAGGGAGCAAATGGGAACTTCAGTGAAGGGCGCAAATGGGGAGGTGATAACAAGTAGTGGTGATGTGAGAAGGAGATGGAGTGAGTATTTTGAAGGTTTGTTGAATGTGTTTGATGATAGAGTGGCAGATATAGGGTGTTTTGGTCGAGGTGGTGTGCAAAGTGAGAGGGTTAGGGAAAATGATTTGGTAAACAGAGAAGAGGTAGTGAAAGCTTTGCGGAAGATGAAAGCCGGCAAGGCAGCAGGTTTGGATGGTATTGCAGTGGAATTTATTAAAAAAAGGGGGTGACTGTATTGTTGACTGGTTGGTAAGGTTATTTAATGTATGTATGACTCATGGTGAGGTGCCTGAGGATTGGCGGAATGCGTGCATAGTGCCATTGTACAAAGGCAAAGGGGATAAGAGTGAGTGCTCAAATTACAGAGGTATAAGTTTGTTGAGTATTCCTGGTAAATTATATGGGAGGGTATTGATTGAGAGGGTGAAGGCATGTACAGAGCATCAGATTGGGGAAGAGCAGTGTGGTTTCAGAAGTGGTAGAGGATGTGTGGATCAGGTGTTTGCTTTGAAGAATGTATGTGAGAAATACTTAGAAAAGCAAATGGATTTGTATGTAGCATTTATGGATCTGGAGAAGGCATATGATAGAGTTGATAGAGATGCTGTGTGGAAGGTATTAAGAATATATGGTGTGGGAGGCAAGTTGTTAGAAGCAGTGAAAAGTTTTTATTGAGGATGTAAGGCATGTGTACGTGTAGGAAGAGAGGAAAGTGATTGGTTCTCAGTGAATGTAGGTTTGCGGCAGGGGTGTGTGATGTCTCCATGATTGTTTAATTTGTGTATGGATGGGGTTGTTAGGGAGGTAAATGCAAGAGTTTTGGAAAGAGGGGCAAGTATGAAGTCTGTTGGGGATGAGAGAGCTTGGGAAGTGAGTCAGTTGTTGTTCGCTGATGATACAGCGCTGGTGGCTGATTCATGTGAGAAACTGCAGAAGCTGGTGACTGAGTTTGGTAAAGTGTGTGGAAGAAGAAAGTTAAGAGTAAATGTGAATAAGAGCAAGGTTATTTGGTACAGTAGGGTTGAGGGTCAAGTCAATTGGGAGGTAAGTTTGAATGGAGAAAAACTGGAGGAAGTGAAGTGTTTTAGATATCTGGGAGTGGATCTGGCAGCGGATGGAACCATGGAAGTGGAAGTGGATCATAGGGTGGGGGAGGGGGCGAAAATTCTGGGGGCCTTGAAGAATGTGTGGAAGTCGAGAACATTATCTCGGAAAGCAAAAATGGGTATGTTTGAAGGAATAGTGGTTCCAACAATGTTGTATGGTTGCGAGGCGTGGGCTATGGATAGAGTTGTGTGCAGGAGGATGGATGTGCTGGAAATGAGATGTTTGAGGACAATGTGTGGTGTGAGGTGGTTTGATCGAGTGAGTAACGTAAGGGTAAGAGAGATGTGTGGAAATAAAAAGAGCGTGGTTGAGAGAGCAGAAGAGGGTGTTTTGAAGTGGTTTGGGCACATGGAGAGAATGAGTGAGGAAAGATTGACCAAGAGGATATTTGTGTCGGAGGTGGAGGGAACGAGGAGAAGAGGGAGACCAAATTGGAGGTGGAAAGATGGAGTGAAAAGGATTTTGTGTGATCGGGGCCTGAACATGCAGGAGGGTGAAAGGAGGGCAAGGAATAGAGTGAATTGGAGCGATGTGGTATACCGGGGTTGACGTGCTGTCAGTGGATTGGATCAAGGCATGTGAAGCGTCTGAGGTAAACTATGGAAAGCTGTGTAGGTATGTATATTTGCGTGTGTGGAAGTATGTATATACATGTGTATGGGGTGGGTTGGGCCATTTCTTTCGTCTGTTTCCTTGCACTACTTCGCAAACGCGGGAGACAGCGACAAAGTATAATAAAAAAAAAAATAATATATATATATGTTTTTTGCTGTGTCACTGTCTCCCACGTTAGCGAGGTAGCGCAAGGAAACAGATGAAAGAATGGCCCAACCCACCCACATACACATGTATATACATACACGTCCACACACACACATATATACATACCTATACATCTCAATGTATACATATATATATACACACACAGACATATACATATATACACTTGCACATAATTCATACTGTCTGCCTTTATTCATTCCCATCGCCACCTCGCCACACGTGGAATAACAACCCCCTTCCCCCTCATGTGTGCGAGGTAGTGCTTGAAAAAGACAACAAAGGCCCCATTCGTTCACACTCAGTCTCTAGCTGTCATGTAATAATGCACCGAAACCACAGCTCCCTTTCCACATCCAGGCCCCACACAACTTTCCATGGTTTACCCCAGACACTTCACATGCCCTGGTTCAATCCATTGACAGCACATCGACCCTGGTATACCACATTGTTCCAATTCACTCTATTCCTTGCACGCCTTTCACCCTCCTGAATGTTCAGACCCCAATCACTCAAAATCTTTTTCACTCCATCTTTCCTCCTCCAATTTGGTCTCCCCCTTCTCCTCGTTCCCTCAACCTCTGGCACATATATCCTCTTGGTCAATCTTTCCTCTCTCATTCTCTCCATGTGACCAAACCATTTCAAAACACCCACTTCTGCTCTTTCAACCACACTCTTTTTAATACCACACATCTCTCTTACCCTATTGTTACTTACTCGATCAAACCACCTCACACCACATGTTGTCCTCAAACATCTCATTTCCAGCACATCCACCCTCCTCCGCACAACTCTATCAATAGCCCACGCCTCGCAACAATACAACATCTTTGGAACCACTATTCCTTCAAACATACCCATTTTTGCTTTCCGAGAGAATGTTCTCGACTTCCACACATTCTTCAAGGCTCCCAGAATTTTCACCCCCTCCCCCCACCCTATGATTCACTTCTGCTTCCATGGTTCCATCCACTGCCAAATCCACTCCCAGGTATCTAAAACACTATACTTCCTCCAGTTTTTCTCCATTCAAACTTACCTCCCAATTGACTTGACCCTCAATCCTACTGTACCTAATAACCTTGCTCTTATTCACATTTACTCTCGACTTTCTTCTTTCACACACTTTACCAAACTCAGTCACCAGCTTCTGCAGTTTCTCACACGAATCATCCACCAGCGCTGTATCATCAGCGAACAACAACTGACTCACTTCCCAAGCTCTCTCATCCACAACAGACTGCATACTTTCCCCTCTTTCCAAAACTCTTGCATTCACCTCCCTAACAACCCCATCCATAAATGAATGAAACAACCATGGAGACATTACACACCCCTGCTGCAAACCTACATTCACTGAGAGCCAATCACTTTCCTCTCTTCCTACACGTACACATGCCTTACATCCTCGATAAAAACTTTTCACTGCTTCTAACAACTTGCCTCCCACTCCATATATTCTTAATACCTTCCACAGAGGATCTCTATCAACTCTATCATATGTCTTCTACAGATCCATAAATGCTACAAACAAATCCTTTTGCTTCTCTTAAGTATTTCTCACATACATATATATGTATATATTTATTTATATATCATAGCTTATGCTGTCTTCCGTGTTAGTGAGGTAGCACAAGGAAACAGACGAAAGAATGGCCCAACCCACCCATACACACATGTATATACGTACACGTCCACACACGCTCATATACATACCTATACATCTCAGCGTATACATATATATACACACACAGACATATACATATATACACATGTACATAATTCAAACTGTCTGCCCTTATTCATTCCCGTCGCCACCCTGCCACACATGAAATGACAGCCCCTTCCCCCCGCATGTGCATGAGGTAGCGCTAGGAAAAGACAACAAAGGCCACATTCGTTCACACTCAGTCTCTAGCTGTTATATATAATGCACCGAAACCACAGCTCCCTTTCCACATCCAGGCCCCACACAACTTTCCATGGTTTACCCCAGATGCTTCACATGCCCTGGTTCAATCCATTGACAGCACATCGACCCCGATATACCACATCATTCCAATTCACTCTATTCCTTGCATGCCTTTCACCCTCCTGCATGTTCAGGCCCCAATCACTCAAAATCGTTTTCACTCCATCCTTCCACCTCCAATTTGGTGTCCCACTTCTTGTTTCCTCCACCTCTGACACATATATCCTATTTGTCAATCTTTCCTCACTCATTTTCTCCATGTGACCAAACCATTTCAAAACACCCTCTTCTGCTCTCTCAACCACACTCTTTTTACCACCACACATCTCTCTTACCCTTTCATTACTTACTCAATCAAACCACCTCACACCACATATTGTCCTCAAACATCTCATTTCCAGCACATCCACCCTCCTCCACACAACTCTGTCTATAGCCTATGCCTCGCAACCATATAACATTGTTGGAACCACTATTCCTTCAAACATACCCATTTTTGCTTTCCGAGATAGTGATCTCAACTTCCACACATTCTTCAAGGCTCCCAGAACTTTCGCCCTCTCCCCCACCCTATGATTCACTTCCTCTTCCAAGGTTCAATATGCTGCCAAATCCACTCCCAGATATCTAAAACACCTCACTTCCTCCTGTTTATCTCCATTCAAACTTACCTCCCAATTGACTTGTCCCTCAACCCTACCGTATCTAATAACCTTGCTCTTATTCACATTTACTCTCAGCTTTCTTCTTTCACACACTTTACCAAACTCAGTCACCAGCTTCTGCAGTTTCTCACAAGAATCAGCCGCCAGTGCTGTATCATCAGCGAACAACAACTGACTCACTTCCCAAGCTCTCTCATCCACAACAGACTGCACACTTGCCCTTCTTTCCAAAACTCCTGCATTCACCTCTCTAACAACCCCTTCCGTAAACAAATTAAACAACCATGGAGACATCACACACCCCTGCCGCAAACCAACATTCACTGAGAACCAATCGCTTTCCTCTCTTCCTACACGTACACATGCCTTACATCGTAGATAAAAACTTTTCACTGCGTCTAACAACTTGCCCCCCACACCATATATTCTTAATACATTCCATAGAGCATCTCTATCAACTCTATCATATGCCTTCTTCAGATCCATAAATGCTACATACAAATCCATTTGCTTTTCTAAGTATTTCTCACATACATTCTTCAAAGCAAACACCTTATCCACACATCCTCTACCTCTTCTGAAACCACACTGCTCTTCCCCAGTCTGATACTCTGTACATGCCTTCACCCTCTCAATCAATACCCTCCCATATAATTTCCTAGGAATACTCACAAACTTATACCTCTGTAATTTGAGCACTCACTTTTATCCCCTTTGCCTTTGTACAATGGTACTATGCAAGCATTCCTCCAATCCTCAGGCACCTCACCATGAGTCATACATACATTAAATAACCTTACCAACCAGTCAACAATACAGTCACCCCCTTTTTTAATAAATTCCACTGCAATACCATCCGAACCCACTGCCTTGCCGGCTTTCATCTTCCGTAAAGCTTTTACTACCTCTTCTCTGTTTACCACATCATTCTCCCTAACCCTCTCACTTTGCACACCACCTTGACCATAACAACCTATATCTGCCACTCTATCATCAAACACATTCAACAAACCTTCAAAATACTCACTCCATCTCCTTCTCACATCACCACTACTTGTTATCACCTCCCCATTAGCCCCCTTGACTGAAGTTCCCATTTGTTCCCTTGTCTTATGCACTTTATTTACCTCCTTCCAAAACATCTTTTAATTCTCCCTAGAATTTAATAATACTCTCTCACCCCAACTCTCATTTGCCTGCTCTTTCACCTCTTGCACCTTTTTCTTGACCTCCTGCCTCTTTCTTTTATACATCTCTCAGTCATTTGCATTATTTCCCTGCAAAAATCGTACAAATGCCTCTCTCTTCTCTTTCACTAATAATCTTACTTCTTCATCCCACCACTCACTACCCTTTCTAATTTGCCCACCTCCCACGCTTCTCATGCCACAAGCATCTTTTGTACAAGCCATCACTGCTTCCCTGAATACATCCCATTAATCCCCTACTCCCCTTACGTCCTTTGTTCTAACCTTTTTCCATTCTGTACTCAGTCTCTCCTGGTACTTCCTCACACAAGTCTCCTTCCCAAGCTCACTTACTCTCACCACTCTCTTCACCCTAACTTTCCCTCTTCTCTTCTGAAAACCTCTACAAATCTTCACCTTCGCCTCCACAAGATAGTGATCAGACATCCCTCCAGTTGCACCTCTCAGCACAGTAACATCCAAAAGTCTCTCTTTCGCATGCCTATCAATTAACATGTAATCCAATAATGCTCTCTGGCCATCTCTCCTACTTACATATGTATACTTATGTATATCTCTCTTTTTAAACCAGGTATTCCCAGTCCTTTTTCAGCACATTAATCTACAAGCTCTTCACCATTTCCATTTACAACAGTAAGTGCCCCATGTGCACCAATTATTCCCTCAACTGCCACATTACTCACCTTTGCATTCAAATCACCCATCACTATAACCCGGTCTCGTGCGTCAAAACTACTAACACTCACTCAGCTGCTACCGAAACTCTTGCCTCTCATGATCTTTCTTCTCATGCCCAGGTGCATATGCACCAATAATCACCTATCTCTCTCCATCCACTTTCATTATTACCCATATCAGTCTAGAGTTTACTTTCTTACACTCTATCACATACTCCCATCACTCCTGTTTAAGGAGTAGTGCTACTCCTTCCCTTGCTCTTGTCCTCTCACTAACCCCTGACTTTACTCCCAAGACATTCCCAAAACACTCTTCCCCTTTACCCTTGAGTTTCCTTTCACTCAGAGCCAAAACATCCAGGTTCCTTTCCTCAAACATACTACCTGTCTCTCCTTTTTTCTTATCTTAGTTACATCCACACAAATTTAGACACCCCAATCTGAGCCTTCGAGGAGAATGAGCACTCCCCGCGTGATTCCTTCTTCTGTTTCCCCTTTTAGAAGGTTAAAATACAAGGAGGGGAGGGTTTCCAGCCCGCGGTCCCGTCCCCTATAGTTGCCTTCCATGACACATGAGGAATGCATGGGAAGAATTCTTTTTCCCCTATCCCCTATATATATGTTGGGGTGAAGAGAGTGGTGAGAGGAAGTGAGCTTGGGATGGAGACTTGTGTGAGGAAGTGCCAGGAGAGACTGAATGCAGAATGGAAAAAGGTGAGAGCAAAGGATGTGAGGGGAGTGGGAGAGGAATGGGATGTATTTAGGGAAGCAGTGATGGCTTGTACAAAAGATGCTTGTGGCATGTGAAGCATGGGAGGTGGGCAGATTAGAAAGGGTAGTGAGTGGTGGGATGAAGCAGTAAGATTATTAGTGAGAGAGAAGAGAGGCATTTGGACGATTTTTGCAGGGAAATAATGCAAATGACTGAGAGATGTATAAAAGAAAGAGGCAGGAGGTCAAGAGAAAGGTGCAAGAGGTGAAAAAGAGGGCAAATTAGAGTTGGGGTGAAAGAGTATCATTAAATTTTAGGGAGGATAAAAAGATGTTTTGGAAGGAGGTAAATAAAGTGCATAAGACTAGAGAACAAATGGCAACATCGGTAAAGGTGGCTAATGGGGAGGTAATAACAACTAGTGGTGATGTGAGGAGATGGAGTGAGTATTTTGAAGGTTTGTTGAATGTGTTAGATGATAGAGTGTTCAAGGTGGTATGTGAAGTGAGAGAGTCATGGAGAATGATTTGGTAAACAGAGAAGAGGTAGTGAAAGTTTTGCGGACGATGAAGGCCGGCAAGGCCACAGGCTATCTCTCCTACTCACATACGTATACTTATGTGTATCTCTCTTTTTAAACCAGTTATTCCCAATCGCCAGTCCCTTTTCAGCACACAAATCCACAAGCTCTTCACCATTTCCATTTACAACACTAAACACCCCATGTACACCAATTATACCCTCAACTGCAACATTACTCACCTTTGCTTTTAAATTACCCATCACTATAACCCATTAATGCACTCACTCATCTGCTCCCAAAACACTTGCCTCTCATGATCTTTCTTCTCATGACCAGGTGCATAGGTGCCAATAATCACCCATCCCTCTCCTTCCTCTTTTTGTTTTACCCATATCAATCTAGAGTTTAGTTTCTTACGCTCTATCACATATTCCCACAACTCCTGCTTCAGTAGTAGTGCTACTCCTTCTTTTGCTCTTGTCCTCTCACCAACCCCTGACTTTACTCCCAAGACATTCCCAAACCACTCTTCCCCTTTACCCTTGAGCTTCGTTTCACTCAGAGCCAAAACATCCAGGTTCCTTTCCTTAGGCATACTACCTCTCTCTCCTTTTCGCTCATCTTGGTTACATCCACACACATTTAGATACCCCAATCTGAGCCTTTGAGGAGGATGAGGACTCCCTGCATGACTCCTTCTTCTGTTTCCCCTTTTAGAAATTTAAATACAAGGAGGGGGGGTTTCCAGCCCCCTGCTCCTGTCCTCTTTAGTCGCCTTCTACGACACTCGGGAATACATGGGAAGTATTCTTTCTCCCCTATCTCCAGGGAGTTTTGGAGAGAGGGGTAGGTATGTGGTCTGTTGTGGATGAGAGGGCTTGGGAAGTGAGTCAGTTGTTCGCTGATGATACAGTGCTGGTGGCTGATTCGGGTGAGAAACTGCAGAAGTTGGTGACTGAGTTTGGTAAAGTATGTGAAAGAAGAAAGTTGAGAGTAAATGTGAATAAGAGTAAGGTCATTAGGTTCAGTAGGGTTGAGGGACAAGTTAATTGGGAGATAAGTTTGAATGGAGAAAAACTGGAGGAAGTGAAGTGTATTAGATATCTACAGCACATGGAAGCATGGAAGCAGAATTGAGTCACAGGGTGGGGAGGGAGTGAAGGTTCTGGGAGCATTGAAGAATGTGTGGAAGGTGAGAACATTATCTCAGAGAGCAAAAATTGGTATGTTTGAAGGGAATAATGGTTCCAACAATGTTATATGGTTGCGAGGTCTGGGCTATATATAGGATTGTGCGGAGGAGGGTGGATGTGTTGGAAATGAAATGTTTGAAGACACTATGTGGTTTGTGAGGTGATTTGATTGAGTAAGTAATGAAAGGGTAAGAGAGATGTGTGATAATAAAAAGAGTGTGGTTGAGAGAGCAGAAGAGCATGTGTTGAAATGGTTTGGACACATGGAGAGAATGTGTGAGGAAAGAATGACAGAGAGGATATATGTGTCAGAGGTGGGGGGAAGAAGGAGAAGCAGGAGACCAAATTGGAGGTGGGAGGTTGGAGTGAAAAAGATTTTGAGCAATCAGGGCCTGAACATAGAGGAGGTTGAAAGCTGTGCAAGGAATAGAGTGAAATTTGAACTATGTGGTTTACCCAGAATGATGTTCTGTCAAACTATTCCTTCAAACATACCCATTTTTGCTCTTCGAGATAATGTTCTCTCCTTCCACACATTCTTTATCGCTCTCAGAACCTTTGCCTCCTCCCCTGTACTGTGACTCACCTCCGCTTCTATGGTTCCAATCACTGCTAAGTCCACTCCCAGATCTCTAAAACACTTCACTTCCTCCAGTTTTTCTCCATTCAAACTTACGTCCCAATTTACTTGTCCCTCAACCCTACTGAACCTAATAACATTGCTCTTATTCACATTCTCTCTCAACTTTCTCCTTTCACACACTTTTCCAGACTCAGTCACCAACTTCTGCAGTTTCTCACTCAAATCAGCTACCAGAGCTGTGTCACTGGCGAACAACAAATGACTCACTTCCCAAGCCCTCTTGTCTCCAACAGACTCCAAACTCACCCCTCTCTCCAAAACTCTTGCATTTACCTCCCTAACCACCCCATCCATAAACAGATTAAACAACTATGGGGACATCACACACCCTTGCCACAGACCGACCTTCTCTGGGAACCAATCACTTTCCTCTCTTCCTACTTGTACACATGCCTTATATCCATGGTAAAAACTTTTGATTGCTTCTAGCAGCTTACCTCTCATACCATATACTCTTAAGACCTTCCACAAAGCATCTCTATCAACCCCATCCTATGCCTTCTCCAGATCCATAAATGCTGCATACAAATCCATCTGTTTTTCTAAGTATTTCTCACACATTCTTCAAAGCAAACACCTGATCCACAGATCCTCTGCCACTTCTGAAACCACACTACTCTTCCCCAGTCTGATGCTCACATGACTCTCAATCAATATCCTCCCATATTTCCCAGAAATCCTCGACAAACTTATGTCTCTGTAGTTTCAGCACTCACCTTTACCCCCTTTGCATTTGTACATTGGCACTATGCATGCATTCCGCCAATCTTCAGACACTTCACCATGATCCATACATACAGTGAATGTCCTTACAAACCAGTCAGCAACACAGTCACCCCTTCTTAAATTCTATTGCAGTACCATTCAAATGCACCACCTTGCTGTATTCCATCTTCCAAAAAGCTTTCATTACCTCCTCTCTCTTTACCAAACCATTCTCCCTGACCCTCTCACTTCACACACCACACCAACCAAAACACCCTACATCTGCCACTCTATCATCAAACACATTCAACAAACCTTCAAAATACTCATTCCATCTCCTCCTCACTCCATCACTACCTGTTTTTACTTACCCCCTTGCCCACTTCACCGATGTTACCATTTGTTCCCTTGTCTTATGCACATTATCTACCTCCTTCCAAAACAACTTTTTATTCTCCCTAAAATATAATGATGCTCTCTCACCCCAACTCTCATTTGTCTTCTTCTTCAACCCTTGCACCTTCCTCTTGACCTTCTGCCACTTTCTTTTGTACATCTCTCAGTCATTTGCGCTCCTTCCTTGTAAGTATCGTCCTCACCCCTCTCTTTTCTCTTTCACTAACAACTTTACTTCTTCATCCCACCATTCACTACTCTTTCTAATCTGCCTATCTACCACCTTTCTCATGCCACATGCATCTTTTGCACATGCCACCACTGCTTCCCTAAATACATCCCATTCCTCACCTTCTCTCCACATGTCATTTGCCATCATACACTGAATCTCTCTTTGTACTTCCTCACACAAGTCTCCTTTCCAAGCTCACTTACTCTCACTACTCTCTTCTCCCCAGCATTCTCTCTTCTTTTTTGAAAACCTCTACAGATCTTCACCTTTGCCTCCACGAGATAGTGATCAGACATCCCTCCAGCTCTCCTCTCAGCACATTAACATCCAAAAGTCTCTCTCCTACCCACCTATCAATTAACACTTAATCCAGTAAAGCTCCCTGACCATCTCTCCTACTCACATATGTATACATATGTATATCTCTCATTTTAAACCAGGTATTCCCAGTCACCAGTCTTTTTTCAGCACACAAATCCACAAGTTCTTCACCATTTCCATTCACAACACTGAATACCTCATGTACAGTCATACCCTCAGCTGCCACATTAATCACCTTCACATTTAAATCCCCTATCACTAACACCCGGTCTCGTGCACCAAAGCTGCTGACACACTCCCTCAGCTGCTTTCAAAACACTTGCTTCTCATGATCTTTCTTCTCATGACCAGGTGCATATGCACCAATAATCACCCATCTCTCTCCATCTACTTTCAGTTTTACCCACATCAATCTAGAATTTACTTTCTTACACTCTATCACACACTCCCACAACTACTTCAGAAGTAGTGCTACTCCTTCCTTAGCTCTTGTCCTCTCACCAACCCCTGACTTGTCATATTCCCAAGACTTTTCCAAACCATTTCCTCTTTACCCTTGAGCTTCATTTTACCCAGAACCAAAACATCCAGGTTTCTTTCCTCAAACACACTACCTATCTCTTTCTTCTCATCTTGGTTACGTCCACACACATTTAGACACCCCAATCTGAGCCTTCGAGGAGGATGAGCACTCCCTGCCTGACTCCCTCTTCTGTTTCCCCATTTAGAAAATTGAAATACAAGGAGGGGAGTGTTTCCAGCAACCCACTCTGCCCCCTTTAGTCGCCTTCTATGACACACAGGGAATATATGGGAAGTTTTCTTTCTCCCCTATCCCCAGGGGATATATATCCAGCAATAGTAAACTTCTAACTTGTTTGCTTAAGACTTCTTATGGTTCCTTTATTTCTTTTCTGGGGATTGAAAATCAACTGTCAAAAGCAAATTCTACCTTAAAAGTTCACAACAAAGAATAGATAAAATAGTATTTCAAAATTCAGGGAACCTTATTATATCTTCATGCAAAATGATGTCAGCTTCTGATCCTCTTTTATGTCTGAAGGTGTCTCCATCATGGTGGCTGGATAGTGAGTGAAGCAAATGGTGGGTCTTTTGTTGTGTCAGGTATACAGACAGGTAGTGACCCTGGGGAGTGGAGTCTTCATGCTGGCCGTGAGGTATATTACGCTACTCTACTCAACCTTGATTACGAGCTGCTTACTCGTTAAAGTTGAGTAATGCATTACCTCACCTGACTATTATTGGCAGGTGAAAATTCTTGTATCATGAGGGCTTCCAAGATGAATAATTTCCTGTCGTCAAAAATGCATTTTGTTATTCTCGTGTTATTTGGCAGGTTATTTCCAGTTAGATTGCTTGAGGATAAAGCATGAAATTATGAAAGAAACTTGTTAAATAAGATGTGAGGAAGTACAATAATAGTATGAGAATGGGGTATGAATGGAACAAAACTACTAAAATGTGGTTAATGCAGACAGCATACCTAAATTTAAGAAGCTGTAAGATAGAAAATGCTCAAGAAATTTGGGTGAATTAGTGTAGAATTCATTTCATCTCTAGTTGCAACAATGAACTTTCCATGCCTACTACATAGTGAAAACTCGGATAATTACCTACTTTTTATTACATCTGGATTAGGATATAGCATGAGATAGGTAACAAGGAAGTTTAGGCTGTATCATATTGCTCTATGTTGTGACATCAAGTATTTATATTTTTATTATACTTTGTCGCTGTCTCCCACATTAGCGAGGTAGCGCAAGGAAACAGATGAAAGAATGGCCCAACCCACCCACATACACATGTACATACATACACATCCAAACCCAGCACATAAACATATCTATACACTCAACGTATACATATATGTACACACACAGACAAACACATATATACACATGTACATTATTCATACTGTCTGCCCTTATTCATTCCCGTCGCCACCCCGCCACACATGAAATGAAACCCCCTCCCCCCGCATGTGCGTGAGGTAGCGCTAGGAAAAGATAACAAAGGCCAAATTCGTTCACACTCAGTCTCTAGCTGTCATGTATAATGCACTGAAACCACAGCTCCCTTTCCACATCCAGGCCCCACAAAACTTTCCATGGTTTACCCCAGATGCTTCACATGCCCTGGTTCAATCCATTGACAGCACATTGACCCCAGTATACCACATCATTCCAATTCACTATATTCCTTGCACACCTTTCACCCTACTGCATGTTTAGGCCCCGATCACTCAAAATCTTTTTCACTCCACCTTTCCACCTCCAATTTGGTCTCCCACTTCTCGTTCCCTCCACCTCTGACTCATATACCCTCTTTGTCAATCTTTCCTCACTCATTCTCTCCATGTGACCAAACCATTTCAATACTCCCTCTTCTGCTTTCTCAACACACTCGTTTTACCACCACACATCTCTCTTACCCTTTCATTCCTTACTCAATCAAACCACCTCACTCCACATATTGTCCTCAAACATCTTATTTCCAGCACATCCACCCTCCTCCACACAACTCTATCCATAGCTTATGCCTCGCAACCATATAACATTGTTGGAACCACTATACCTTCAAACATACCCATTTTTGCTTTCCAAGATAATGTTCTCGACTTCCACACATTTTTCAATGCTCCCAGAACTTTTGCCCCCTCCCCCACCCTATGATTCACTTCCGCTTCCATGGTTCCATCTGCTGCCAAATCCACTCCCAGGTATCTAAAACACTTCACTTCCTCCAGTTTTTCTCCATTCGAACTTACCTACCAATTGACTTGTCCCTCAACCCTACTGTACCTAATAACCTTGCTCTTTTTCACATTTACTCTCAGCTTTCTTCTTTCACACACTTTACCAAACTCAGTCACCAGCTTCTGCAGTTTCTCACCCAAATCAGCCTCTAGCACTGTATCATCAGCGAACAACGTCTTACTTCCCAAGCTCTCTCATCCACAACAGACTGCATACTTGCCCCTCTTTCCAAAACCCTTGCATTCACCTCCCTAACAACCCCATCCATAAACAAATTAAACAACCATGGAGACAATACGCATCCCTGCCGCAAACCAACATTCACTGAGAACCAATCACTTTCCTCTCTTCCTACACGTACACATGCCTTACATTCTCAATAAGAACTTCACTGCTTCTAACAACTTACGTCCCACAACTTAATTCCTTCCACAGAGCATCTCTATCAACTCTATAGTTTTTGAAACAGACTGTTGATAAGGACAGTGAACAATTCTGTAGGAATAGAAAAACCAGAGGACATATGAAATTAAGTAAGAAACTTGTTAAAAAGTACTTCTGTAATACTGCACAAGAGTAATGGATAAATGGAACAAAATGAATGAATATGGTGAGTACAGATTGCATACAGAAACTTAGAATGAATATGGTGAGTACAGATTGCATACAGAAACTTAGAAAATTATATGACAGTAGAGAATGTTCAAAAGATGGAGCCTAATGATAGCAAAGTGTCCTTCTTGTACAGAACAAATAGCATCTCCTCCCCACCAGTGAGGTGGCAACAGGAAAAGAAAGAAAAGGCCAAATCCGCCCACACTCAGTCTCTAGTTGTTATGTGTAATGCACTGAAACCACAGCTCCCTTTCCACATCCAGGCCCCACAGACCTTTCCATGGTTTACCCCAGACACTTCACATGCCCTGGTTTATACTACAAATAAATTACCTATCTCTACTTTTTTCTCATCTTGGTTAAATCCACACACATTTAGACACCCCTATCTGAGCCTTCGAGGAGGATGAGCACTCCCCGCATGACTCTTTCTTCTGTTTCCTCTTTTATAAAGTTGAAATGCAAGGAGGGGAGGGTTTGTAGCCCCCCCACTCCCGTCCCCTTTAGTCGCCTTCTAAGACACACAGAGAATGCGTGGGAAGTGTTCTTTCTCCCCTATCCCCAGGGATGGCTCTGTATATACAGAGGTATAAGTTTGTTGATAATTCCTGAGAAATTATATGGGAGGGTATTGATTGAGAGGGTGAAGGCATGTACAGAGCATCAGATTGGGGAAGAGCAGGTAGGTTTCAGAAGTGGTAGAGGATGTGTGGATCAGGTGTTTGCTTTAAAGAATGTATGTGAGTAATACTAAGAAAAGCAAATGGATTTGTATGTAGCATTTATGGATCTGGAGAAGGCATATGATAGAGTTGATAGAAATGCTCTGTGGAAGGTATTAAGAATATATGGTGTGGGAGGAAAGTTGTTAGAAGCAGTGAAAAGTTTTTATCGAGGATGTAAGGCATGTGCACGTGTAGGAAGAGAGGAAAGTGATTGGTTCTCAGTGAATGTAGGTTTGCAGCAGGGGTGTGTGATGTCTCCATGGTTGTTTAATTTGTTAATGGATGGGGTTGTTAGGGAGGTGAATGCAAGACTTTTGGAAAGAGGAGCAAGTATGCAGTCTGTTGTGGATGAGTGAGCTTGGGAAGTGAGTCAGTTGTTGTTCGCTGATGATACAGCACTGGTGGTTGATTCATGTGAGAAACTGCAGAAGCTTGTGACTGAGTTTGGTAAAGTGTGTGAAAGAAGAAAGCTGAGAGTAAATGTGAATAAGAACAAGGTTATTAGGTACAGTAGGGTTGAGAGTCAAGTCAATTGGGAGGTAAGTTTGAATGGAGAAAAACGAGGAAGTGAAGTGTTTTAGATATCTGGGAGTGGATTTGGCAGTGGATGGAACCATGGAAGCGGAAGTGAATCATAGGGTGGGGGAGGGGGTGAAAGTTCTGGGAGCGTTGAAGAATGTGTGGAAGTCGAGAACATTATCTTGGAAAGCAAAAATGGGTATGTTTGAAGGTATAGTGGTTCCAACAATGTTATATGGTTGCAAGGCGTGGGCTATGGATAGAGTTGTGCGGAGGAGGGTGGATGTGCTGGAAATGAGATGTTTGAGGACAATATGTGGTGTGAGGTGGTTTGATCGAGTAAGTAATGAAAGGGTAAGAGAGATGTGTGGAAATATAGAGTGTGGTTGAGAGAGCAGAAGAGGGTGTTTTGAAGTGGTTTGGTCAAATGGAGAGAATGAGTGAGGAAAGATTGACAAAGAGGATATATGTGTCAGAGATGGAGGGAATGAGGAGAAGTGGGAGACCAAATTGGAGGTGGAAAGATGTAGTGAAAAAGATTTTGAGTGATCGGGGCCTGAACATGCAGGAAGGTGAAAGGCGTGCAAGGAATAGAGTGAATTAGAACGATGTGGCATACCAGGATCGACGTGCTGTCAATGGATTGAACCAGGGCATGTGAAGCATCTGGGGTAAACCATGGAAAGTTTTGTGGGGCCTTGATGTGAAAAGGGAGCTGTGGTTTTGGTGCATGATACATGACAGCTAGAGACTGAGTGTGAACAAATGTGGCCTTTGTTTTCTTTTCCTAGTGCTACCTCACACACACGTGGAGGGAAGGGGTTGTTATTTCATGTGTGGCGGGGTGGCGACGGGAATGAATAAGGGCAGACAGTATGAATTATGTACTTGTGTATATATGTATATGTCTGTGTGTGTATATATATGTATACATTGAGATGTATAGGTATGTATATGTGCATGTGTGGACGTGTATGTATATACATGTGTATGTGAGTGGGTTGGGCCATTCTTTCGTCTGTTTCCTTGCGCTTCCTCGTTTACATGGAAGACAGCGACAAAGTATAATAAAAAAAAGATAAATATAGTATAATCTTAGTCTTCTTGAAAATATAAATCACATTCATGGCTAATTTCATACGTTTGTATCCCAGCATTAAATGAATTGAGTTGCATTATACAAATAACAATTGTTTAGATTTTGCTAGTTTTTTATTGATTTATGATAACCCTGACCTATTTATATGAAAATATCACAGTGTTATCCCGGACCTTCCTAAAGTCTCCTGCAGCCCAAGACTGTACTTCTTCCATTAGCTGTGACATGTAGACTCCTTTGGAATGATAAGTTCTTTGATGAGACTACCCCTAATGATAAAGTGTCACCAAAGGTTGCTTTTCACGTACAGTGCAACCTCATGCAGGTGGAGTCTAGCACATCTGCCAGAGGTATAACACTTATAATGAAGTTTAACCTGAAAAGTATTTACTACATACCTTGAAGAAAATTGAACCTTTTGTTATGAAACTACTTAGTTTTTTTTGTTTTTTTTGCATCTAAATTATTAGATGGCATAAGATCCATAACTTCATTTTCATTTCAGTACCACCGATGAATAGGTTTAACTTTACCTGTATATGCCGCTTATATTATTGTTAAACATGGAACTTACGTTGGCTCATGACTTGAAGAAACTTCTATCTTTTGCCATGAAAACTTGTACAGTTGCTTTCTAGCATCTTAAGGATTGATTAGTGTAAGACCCACACCACTAATTGGCTGTGCAGCATGGCATACATTTACATATCAGTTTCTCCATCATTTTTATCTCTCCATCTTTCATTCATCTGCCCATTCATCCATCCAGCTATCTGTCTTCCACCTGTTGTTTATCCATTATCTTTCCATCAGTCCATCATCAGTCCATCCATCATCTGTCAAGAGTCATACTTTTGAGCTTCAAATTATCATTGGTCACAATTTTTTCTTAGTGTCTATGAATCACATACTCACAAAATTTTGGCATCTAAGGATTTGTCTTACCATGTTACCCATAGTCATTCAATGGAGAGGATGCCTTCCCCAGTATGTGACACCTGCAGATTCAGCAGTACCATAGAATATGTGCTAATGGAATGACAAAAATGTTGGAGTTTTCTGAGGCAACTTTGAATTGTATAATGACTATGGAACTAATAAAAGTATTGGAAAAATTTAGACATTAATGTTGGTTATTGTTTTAAAAGGAAGCCAAAATGTGTAATTTCATATAATTGGTTTTCAGTTTTTTGATATCTGTTAAAGAAAACCAAAATATTTAATTCTGTGTAAATAGTTTTAAGTTATTAGATATCTTTTTTGTGGTAAAAAGTACTGAATTACCATTAGGGTCAAGCACTTTATAAATTCCTCAAAATCGGTCGCAACATAAATTTGTCGAAAAATGGTTTTATCCCTTTTAGCCCAGGTAATTGCACCTAGAGAAGCATAAAATCTAATTGATATGGTCCAGAGAAAGGCAGCTATGATGTTACCAGAATTAAGAAAGATGAGCTAAAGTGAGAGGCTTAGGGCTACTGGTCTGTCCACTATGGAGAAAAAAATAGAGAAGGTTGAGCTAGTCATGAAGTTTATAAAAGAGTTGGACAACTTCAACAGTGAACAGATTTTTCTGAGATGCACCAAGGTAACCAGAAGGCATGACAACCAAACAAGAAGTCTTCTTAAAACTCACCCAGTACTATACAAATTGTTAGTTACTTTGGAATCAGTTTGTCATCATCTCTCCACCTGTTCATCCTTCATATATATGTCCAGCAATCCATCACTTGTCTCTCCATACATCATCCATCTGTCTTTAGGATCAACACTTTAATGTTCAAACTGACATTGGCCACAACTTGAAAATTCAAAGCCAGGTACTTATTAAACTATGTATAGTTAAGTTGTTTCTCCAGTTTTTCCAAGCATATGATTAATTAAATAGAATAAGACGTATGACTCTAGCATAGATTTTGAGTGAGTTATACCAGCTGAAAAAATTTTTAACCTGGAAATCAGCCTTCCTAATAACCTGAAGAAAATTCAACATTTGGCCATAAGATTTAGATTTAATACCATTGTTTCCCAGCATCTGAAGAAGTGAACAGCAAAGACTTATAATTCTAGTTTTATTTCTATGTCACTTTAAAAAGAATTTGAACTAGGAATTTAACTTGGTTCTGCCACTCCTTGAAAATTTTGAACCTGGAAATTGAATTGTCTCATAATTTGAAAAGAACTTCCATCTTTAGTCATGAAATTTGTTACATTTGTTTCCTAGCATCTAAAGAATTGAATAGCATAAGACCAATACTTCCAGTTGTGTTGCCTGCATATCATGGCAGACACTTAGGAATTGCTGAGTCCTGCATTATCAATCCACCTGTCTGTCTGTTGTCTGTTTGCTAGTACATTGTCTCTCCGTACATCCTTTGTCTGTTGTCGGGATTCACATTTTCAACTGTCATCCTAATCTTGGTACCAGTTTGAAAATTCTAATTCAAGATACTCAGTGAACTTCTTATAGTTGTTTTCAAGCTTCTGATGAATTATATGGCATGAGAACAATAATTCTAGTTCGGATTTTACCTTTTTGAAAAACAATTTGACTTGGTAATTAATTTACTTCATAACTTCAGTAACATTCATCCTTCAACCCTGAGACTGTATGATTATTTCCAGCATCAAAAGAGTTGAATGGCATTAGACCCATAACTTTAGTGTTATTTTTATGCTACATTAAAAGATTTTACCTAGAACTTAACATTGCTTTATCATGGTTTTCCCCACTAATGAAAATGTTAACCCACAGCTGTTTCCCATCATTTAAGAATTGAGTAACATAAGGCCTTTACCCCTAGTTGTACTTTTCTGCCATTTATAAAATGGTTTGACTTGGTTTCACTCCTAGGATCTATGCTGTACTGTAGGTGATACGTGTTCCATGGAACATCCTGATAGTTTCATCTTTGTTGTTATAATTTTAACTACTTTGCTAAACCTTTAGTCCTTTGTCTTTGTCATCTTGGTCTGACCTTAATAGTATGTTACTTTCATGTTCTCAGGTAACATAACTTCCTTCTATATGGTTGTATAAAAAATGCTTCTTTATCTTCTTTATGCTGTTATACAGATGTATAGACAGTACTTCATATCTTTTTCTATGTTAATCAAAATTCTGTACGAACTGCTTTATCTCTTCTTATCTATTCTTTGTAGGCATTTAAAAGATATCATATTTTCTCCAACATGTTCCACATTGTTGTGTGAATAATGCCAGATCCTCTTTATATGTTCCCATTAGCTGTATAGAAGTATTTGATAGCCTTTCCATATATTAACTGTGGTCTTGCATCCAGTGTCTGCTTTCCATATCACTCCTTTTTTCCCATTAATTTCCTTTTCCACCTAACTTATGTAGCATCAGGAACAAACAAAGAAAATGTCTATTTACACACATCTAGTCCATAACTGTCATGTATAATGTACCGAAACCATGTTCCTTTTTGCATAATCAATTGATATTGACTTATGATTTTATTCCCTCTTTTTTTTTTTTTTTATATAATTTACTTTATTTTCCTGCCCCAGGAACCCCCTCTATGGAGCTTTTGCAGTACACAGGAAGCTGGCTACATCCATTGGGCAGAACTGCAGGTCAAGAAGTGTGGTATGATGTGTGTTTGTATGTGGTGAATGCAGAACAGTTAAGGTGTTCATTATCTTCAGAATGGAAGTTATGTCTTTGACATTATTGGGTGTGTAATGTGTTGAATCCATGTTTGTAGTGTACTTACTTATGAGTACTTTCAGTGAGATTTTGCCAACACATTGCACTCTCCACTTGTATGTTGACAAACGATACTTCTCTCGACCGCCTCACCTTATCCCCTCACATATCTTGCTTGTTCTATAATGCTATTTTTTTCTGCATTCTCTCTTCTAGCACAGTTATCTATTTTAGGTTCATCTGGTATTGTCTTCTATCATGATTCTGATCTTTTGAATATTCAGATTGTCACTCCATTAAAATTTCTTAGGTTACCCAGTATTACATTAGATAATCATCCCAACTTCCTTGCTGGGCATTCAAGTATCTTTTTCTAATGTATTTTTTATATGACTTCCGAAATTACTTTATTTTCCTGCCCCAGGAACCCCCTCTATGTAGCTTTTGCTCCATAAGTAGGAAATTGCTCTCAGTTTCAGAAGATAATTCTTTATTCCCTTTATTTATTGCCAAGCATATGATATCATCTTTCTCTCCTTCCAACATCTAAGACTGTAACACTAATTCTTTTAGTCATTCCACTCATCATTTGGCTTGAAAGCACTTTCTTTTCATTGTGCTCCTTGAATTCAAGTATTTCTCTGGTAATTACTCTAACATTTGCTTCCTTCTCTATTTTTTACCATAGGGCCTCTGTATATAGGCTTTACAATAGCATTAATTGCCCTGACTAATAAGTTCAAATATCTCTTCAATAAATTCCATTAAGTTCTCACATGCCCATATGCAAATATTAGACAGGTCTCTGAATTTTTTTTGATCCTCCAAAGAGTCTGTTGCTTTACTTACTTTAGTGTCATCTGCAGAACATCTGACTACACTCTTTTGTACTTCCTTATCTATATCTGAGATCTTGATCACAAAGAGCATTGCAGCTTGAACTATTCTTTGCAGTACTGCGGATAGTACTTCTTCCTCTGATGCACATATTTTTTAATTGAATTTTCTGTTGGTTAAAAATTCTTTGATCCATTTTTCTATTCTTTCTTTTATATTTTCAAGCATATTGAAGTGTGATATAATGAGAAGTAATTTTGTTTTCTTGTGTAGGTGT
Organism: Panulirus ornatus; assembly: GCF_036320965.1. NCBI lineage: Eukaryota > Metazoa > Arthropoda > Malacostraca > Decapoda > Palinuridae > Panulirus > Panulirus ornatus. Next base: position 101,269,158 of record NC_092225.1, on the reverse strand, counting down.
TGAGTGTTTTTGATTATGAGGCAACCAGTGATTGCTCGGGGGGGGAGATGTGAGTAATTACCTTAGAAGCTGGGACTTTTGTTTGTGCCATAATTATTTTTCTTGTTGAGCAGCTGTTTCATATGTATGTGAGTCTTATTCAACTCTGTAAGGAGTACTGCTCTCATGTATAGGGTGATTCTTCCTCATTCTCTTTATTAGCCACTTTGGAATCCAAAACCTTGTGTCTCATTGATTATGCAAGTACCACCCCTCTTCATCCATTTCTCTCTATCCATGGCGAGATTGCTTCCCTCTCTTAGTAATGCAGGTATTTCTTTGGCCTCTGCTCACATGAGGTGCCTGCATGTCTCCCTGGTAACAAGGCTTAGACCCATTACTCATGTTTGGTTACTGCTTCCCAAGTCTTTATGTGGAGACTAGTCACACAAGGATTGACCATCTTGACCAGTGAAGCTGTAAAACTGTGTTCTATCTTTCCAACTTTCTATAACCTTTCTGCCATTAAGAGTCTGGTCTATGAACACCAAATGAGCTCTGAGTAATTGTTTCATTCATATTCGTGCCCTAATATCCTTTCACCTGAGTGGCCATGATTGGGGTATGTATTGCATATGCCATGTTGATGGTTGTGAAAAAAGAGTTTCCCAAAGATTTATATAAACAGTAGTACCCAACTGTCACTGTCGTGTTCCTTACAAAACTTCCAGTTTTCTTTTTATTTATGCCTCATACACATTGCTGTCTTTTTTCCAGTCATTTTGTACATTGTGTTCAATTTTCTCTTACAGGTTCGCGTCGTCCAAAAAAATTTTCCAAAGGTGTAATTGACTTACGGATGAACAGCAGTGAGGACACTGTTGCCTCCCCAGCTGATCCGACAACTGGTGGAGGTAATGATGTTTAACATTATTTAGAGGAATTAATTTGACAACACAAGGGTAAATTAGAAATAAGTCTTTGATTAGATGAAATCTAAATTCTTCTGTAACATCTTATCCCTCACCTAACTGCAATATGATGTCATTTATATATACTTATTGCCCTGTAGCCAGTGCTAGACTTATTTGATATATGAATTAGTTTTTATGATATTGGTTAAAACACTTGAAATTTCATGATAGAATTTTGCATCTTTAAAGCTGTTAATTTTTTTTCTATGTAGCTACCTTTCCATTATGGGAGGCATTCTCCTCTAGTCCTTCTAGAATTCAGTTGGAAAGAATAAGTAGAGGAAAAGAATATTATTTTGATGTGTATAGTTTTTTTATTGATAAAGGGATTATGCTCTATTTACAGTAATAACCCTCTTGTGTGTGATTGCAGTATTAAACAGACTCATTTGCTTGATGAGATTTCACAAGCAGTTTAGTGATTAAAATATGGACAAAGATTTTTCTAAGGCCAATTTTTTAGTATTTTCTGTTCAGTATCTCATTTTGTCAGACTGAAAAGCTCTCATTCGTCCATTTGTTATACCTAATCCTGTTGATGCAGTTACTAGATTAAGTATCTTTCATTTTACCACAACAGACTTTTTTCTTCAAGATAATCTCATAGTCTCACTAGTTATCATATTTAGATAGAAGATTGGTAGCAGTAGACATGGGATTTTATGTATAGTTGTGTGTAGGTTTGTAATGACCTCTGCACATTGTATAGTTCATACTGTGTTAGGTTTAGAAGCATAATAAAAGAGCTTCAGATGTTTTTAATTCTCAGATGTTTTGATATAGATAATAGAGATAACAGATAGGAGCATATCTTTTCTTTTTGGACAATTGTCAAGTAATGCAAAGAAGTCAGGGTCTGACAGATTGTTTCCATGCTGCAATAAATATAGCTAGACCCAGACTTAGATTAAGCTGTGTAGATTGACAACTTGTGAAGAACAAATCCCTGATCTATAGAAGAATAACATTTCTTAGGGTGTGCTTGGTTATGGGTAGATGATCTGTCCCCAAACATTTTAATGGTTTTGAAGATAAGATAGATATTTCAGCTGGTCTGATGAATGGTCTTGGCCTGATCTAGTGATGTATGGAATATATCCCAGCCTTTAAAATTATGATCTTCATTTTTTAAAGGTTATTGGGATAGTGTAAAATTAATGCAGACCACTTGAGTTGTCCTGACTTTTTATATTGTGTATTTACTTGAAGTTAGTCTGAACATAGGTTTTATCTATGTGGATTGACCAGTACAGGGCCTTAAATTAGATTTGTAATTTATTATTACAACATGTGCTGCAGTTTCCTAGAGTGGTGAAAATTTTCCACCTGTTAACATTAAATATTACCTGAGGCCTATTGCTGAAACTCTTATAGCATGTATCCAAGGTCATAATACTTAAGGTGTGGCTGTTGAGTGATTATTATTACTCAAGTGATGGGCCAGGTTCTTGTCAAATGGCTTGACTTGGAATCTTGCAGGCAAAATGTCTTCCACTTGTGTAGCATAATGCTTAAGTATAATCTAAATGATTAACTATTACCCCCATTTACATATCCCATATCTTTTTAGCATGTCAGGTATATTATGGTGAGAGGAATTTGACTGAAGTCAGTTAATGTTGGATCTTTTATTCAGGGAATGTATGCCAAGCAGCTTTTCTTTTACTGATATTTTGTTGATCATTATGGTAAAATGAAGTCTGTTAGTGTGCGTAATTCCATGTCTTGTTAGTTCCTAATTATCTATCTGTCTGTTCATCAGTCTGTACATCTGTCTCGCAGTCTGTTTGCTCATCTTTTTATTTGCATATCATGTATCATTATTTGTATTAAGAATGCTGTTTCAGTCCATCAGAGCTGGATGGCAAATATTTCTCCAAACTTATACATTTCTTTTATTGAACATGATCACTTGGTATCCCATTTTGAGCATGAGGATGTATTGTGTCATTTGATCTTTTCACTTGTTTTTCAGTTTTACTTTTCTGTTTTCATTCTCCCTCATGGTTCTGCTTATTTGTTGTAAATTTTAGAGAAAGTTTTCTCTTTGTTGCACAGTAAGAAGAGATTAATGTTAATTTTGGACTGAGTTATATGGGTTCCTACTCTAGAATTTCTTGTCCTTTGTATTTGTTGTATATTAAGTGGGTTTAAGATTTGTTGTCTGTTTTACTAGGGCTACTGTGTATGTCTTTTTTATGTTTACTTATCAGGAATTTTACATACACACATTCATTATCAGTATTTTACCACCCTCATTTGATATTTCATGTCCTTTGTAATATTTCAGATATTATTTAAGATATTATTTCATATATATATTCTTAGCATAGGTCTATCACAGTATGATATAGTGTATCTTTAATACTCAGATAACCAGTTTCATTTTAATGTCACCCCTACCGTTTCATTGTGAGCAATTCTATCTATCTATCTAACTATATCTGTCTTGTTTGTTTCCTCTGGGGTTCCCTTAGGGGATGACCCCAGCAAAAGAATCTACATAACTGGTGAATTCCAGTCCTGCTTCTTTGTCTTAGTGCCTCACCCATAATAGGCCACTGGCAGAGGACAACACAAGCACAGTATTTCCAGAGGCTTCTGTGTAATTTTACCCTTGTATTTAATTACTGTATTCTTATGTCTCTTGAATGCACAGCTTCATTATTTCACCAAATGTTACTCATCTATTTCAGTAAAAAGAATTTTTATTATTATACTTAGTTGTTGTCTCCCGCGTTAGCGAAGTCGCGCAAGGAAACAGACGAAAAAATGGCCCAACCCACCAACATGCAAATATATATACGTAAACGCCCACACATGCACATATACATACCTATACATTTCAACGTATACATACATATACATACACAGACATATACATATATACACACGTACATATCCATACTTGCTGCCTTCGTCCATTCCCGTCACCACCCCACCACACATGAAATGGCACCCCCCTCCCCCTGCGCATAAGCAAGGTAGCGCTAGGAAAAGACAACACAGGCCACATTTGTTCACTCCCAGTCTCTAGCTGTCATGTGTAATGCCCCGAAACCACAGTAACCACAGTAAAGATTTACATATTCTTTACTCCCATTTGTAATTTACTTTTTGTTTTCTTATTTTTTCTATTTTGCCATGTTCTCTTATTATTCAGCAAATCATTGGATCATTCATTTAGCGTTCCACTATTATTCTTCGTTAAGTTTTTATCTAAAGTAAGTCTCTTCTATTCCATTCCAGTCAATTTTTACATTTGTTGCTAGATGTAGACATTATTGTCTTCATTTGCATGCAGTCTTTTACTCAAATGTAGGATTTTGCTTCTGTTTGCCTACAATCTTTTGCTCATGACTTGCAGGGAAAAGCTGTTCTTTTAGAATGAGTTTTTGTTTATTTTTTGTCTAGAATTAGTTTGGAAGACTTTGGTTTTTCTATGACTCTTATTGTGTTTTGATTATTGATTTCTAGATTCTTTTTGACAGAAACATATATTACACTGTTGTTATAAGTACTTGGACTTGTCATTGCAGTTCATCTTTTTTCCTTTCTTTTCACATTTGCCTTCTGGCCTGCATGTAGATGGGCTTAAATATATATGCAGTGTACCTTCATGGAAACTGTTTAGCATCATGTGCATTTTGTTGAGTAGAATTAGATGTGATAGATCCATTCCAATATTGATTTGTCTTTCAACTCTCAAACCAAATCATATGTATGGTTTTTTATCCTCCCCAAGTATATGTTAGGTAATTAGAATCAAAGCATAAAGATGTGTATGTTGTGCATAACAAATAACAAATAAGATTGTTTGTTATATGCTTTTTGTTTTTGGAGGTGAAGATTTTAAGAATAAGGACAGTTCTCTTTTAATTAGCATTAGTTTTTTCCTGACATGATGACATCATTTTTCAGCATGAAAGTCAGTAGTCATTATCAAGGAAGGTTGTAGTCATTTCAGTCACAAAGAATACTTTGCATTATTATAGCTTTATGTGACAGTTAAAGCTTTTTCACACCAAAGGTTTCTGTACATAGTTTTAATTCTGTGATGCGTATTGCTGTCATCAACATCTCTTATTTGGCTCAGATGCTGGTAGGAAATTTTTTTGATAGAAATTCACACTCATGGATAAGTGACATGTCAATTTTTACAATACAGATATTTTGATTTTATGTCTGTTTCACTTTAGTACTAGAGTAGTGTCCAGGAAGTGCAGATTGTGTGCTTCGTTATGGTGCTTTAGTTCCAGCTTTTGAAGCAGTGGGAATTCTGTGGCATTGAGATTAGTAACACATAGCATTTTATTAGGACAGTGTTATTTTTTTTATTTCCATTATGAATCCTTCCATTTTCACTCTGGTCATTAGCCAGGAAAATGAATGGTTATTTCATGAATTAGATAACATACAAGGCTTTAAGTTTTCATCATGTATCATGCATTATCAGTGTGAAAGTCTTCTTTCTTTATCTGACTGTCTAGATCATGTATGCCATCACCTGCTCTACTGCTAATTTTGTTTTTATCTATTTTCTTAATACAATTGTTAGTGTGATATATAGCTAAACATAGTAGCAGCTGAAATGTTAAGTTAACAGCTGGGTATTCACCTTTTGTATCTGATACTAAGTTCTTCCTTTGAAGTTCTCAACAACATTTAAATATTAACCTTGAACCATATATAAATGTAATAGTAATTAGGTGGAATGACTCAGTAACAGGCCCTTTGAAGCATCCGTTTTAATGATAGTTTTTTTATCTTTTTTCATTTTATATACTGATTTTCTCAGTGTAAGTTTTCTACAGAGGAAGATTAAGATAATTTGAGTAAATAGTTGGGTGATATTTTCTTTGATACATAAATCATCATAGATTCTGGATTCTTCAAGTAAATTTTGTTACTCATGATATTAATTTTTTTCCTAGTTTATATGTATGTTGTGACTTTTCTTCATAATGTTGTACACATCAACTTGTAGATGAACTCTGAAATGATTCTGGCAGCACCCTTATTCATCATCAATAACAGCCTTTAGTGTTCCTTCAAGAGAGAAGGAAGCTAGATGCAAACACTGTTATTAGAAAAACTCTCAACATTTCTTTGAAATTATTTGCTTTCTCAAGCTGTGGGAATAAGGGAGTACTACAGCATTTCAGAATTCTTCACCAGCATTTCCCTAATCTCATGACCATTCACAAAAACCTTCCAGTTGAGATTTTAATGTAAATATTGTTTTGGTTCTATTCAAGAGATCCACTTGTATTTAAGACTCAATTTAAACAAAGTTATGAATTGCTGCTTTTAACAGATGCACTGTAAGTTTAGGACAGTAACTTGCTTTCTGTACATTGATGCTAAGTATTAGACACAAAACAGTGTTTCTACATATCAGGGAATATGTAATTAAAGCATGTATCATAATCTTACTACTCACCAACTTTATTAATGTCCAGTAATGTGCTGCAAGTGCATTTGCTGACTTACTAGATTTCTTGAATAGAGGCCTTACTCCTTGTTCTTTTGACATGATATATATATATATATATATATATATATATATATATATATATATATATATATATATATATATATATATATATAGTCAACTTGGAGGGTGGACTTATGTAGACCTAACATTGCACAAAATGGTAATTATCATGTCGTTGCTGAATGTTAAGTATGTTCTTACCCGATATACAGTAGATCCAGCCTCTTTTTGTTCTGATCAATCTGATCCTTTATTGACTTCTTTAGTCAAAACATGACATAAAAACAGAGCTTTTCTTGTTTTAACTTTATTTTGCTAAGGTCTGAATATCAATTTCAGTAAAGATAATGTGATATATATTTTGATAGAATGATAAAGTTGAATGGAGGGATACTTTGTAAGAGATCTGGGAATAGCATAAACAGTCTTTATGCTAATGCACACACCAGCAGAGTATAGTGTCTGTGTAGTAGGGAGTCTGAATTAGTTAGATTTCTCTGATCCTTTAAGTCACTGGAACAGCCCTTGTTTACATGCGCCCTTAAGATATGTAACCCTTGTATTGTCTTACCTCTTTCTCTTGTATTGATTTATCTATCCTACGCTGCCCTTTGCACGCTGTAAAAGTTTGTTGACCTGCAGTATATAAATTTTATATATATATATATATATATATATATATATATATATATATATATATATATATATATATATATATATATGTATATATATATACATATATACATATTCAGTTATTTTTGATTTTATGGTGTACAAAGAAGTCTGTTCTCTCCTAATACTTAAGTATTCATTTGTTATAGGAGTAAAGAATCTGAAGTTTGGCATGAAATTAACCAGTGCCACTTCATTCTTAATTTCACACTGTTTAAAATGAATAATGAATTAGTGGAATATAGGCAATAAAAATGAAAAATGAAATATACAGGTAGACTTTCATTACTCATCCTTCAAACCAGGGCTGTTCCAGAGATTCCATGTTAATGTTTTCTTATGTTGTATTATTTCATTATTTAGAATCCTGTAATATCTTTTAGTTATAGCTGGTGTTTGGGCCAATATTTTGAAGCTTTTGTGCATCTGGTGGCTTAACACCAATATCTGCATGTTTTCTGTATCTTTTGTTTTTCATAACGATTGACACACTTCTATAGTCTCTGTAACAGCCTGAACTAACAAAAAAAGCAGTTGGTGTTGGGTTTTGAGACATAGCTTAAACTGCATTATTTAACCTGAATGTGTAAAGAGGAACATTCTTATTAATATTATTTCAAGAGAAATTTTCTGTGATTTTAATATTTCTTCCAAGGAGATTTGATATCAGGAAATGTTTAGAGAAATATTTTCCTGTTCATATCAGACTGCTCTCTTGTTACTGATTCTGCAGGACTTGTATCATATGTTTAATTTTCAGGAATTTTGAGATGTCTTTAAGTATTAACAAAATGATAAAACTTCCATGAGAGAGAACATTTTGAAGATATAAAGGTTAATAGAATATATGAAAAGCAGATGTTATTTAGAAAAAAAGGAAACCATTTGCAGTTGATGAGTTATTTATTGGAGAGAATATGTTCTTATAATTAGTAAGTTAATAGGGCTACATAGGAAAGTTTTTTCTGAGACTATCACTTTGCACTATTTGATGTCACAAGTCACAGGTACATAAACTGGACATAGATTTTTCTTTACTTAACAGCTCAAATGCTTCCTGACTTGACTAGCTTGGTAGTTGGAACACCATAACCAGTAAACTAAAACTAACCATCTGAAGTACTTATCTTAAAACAAATGCATTTCATTTGTAACATTCAGGATAATAAAATTAGTTGTTATGCTCCCCTTTAACCCAAGTGGAGAGTGATTAGCTTGGCAACTGTCATGATATAAGAAAGCTCATAATGACTAGAGTTTGACCATTATGTGCTTACATATTGAATGGAAAGGGACAAGATGGCAAATCTGGATAGGTGATCGTACAATTACATACAGTTGTTCAGATAGTCTTAGTTTTTCTGTACTGTAATGTCTGACAAATTCAGTCTTATTCATTGGCAGGTGAGGCAGATACTGTAGTTCTTGAGAATAGATTTGTAGTTTTTAAATTCTGCTTAGCTGTTAAACTCAACTGTGACTCATGAACTATGTCAACAGCATCACTTTGGTGAAGAAGTTACAGTGATACCTACCAGACCCATACTGGTTGATGTACAAGGGTGTCAGTTTTAAAAAGTGTTCCATATTTTGGATAGTTTAATCACACCATGTTTTGTGTGTACTTTTTGTGCATTTTATGGTTGATTTGTGAGCAGACTTACAATGGGAAGGTATCTCAACCAATGAGTATTTCATTTTGACTTACAAATAATGATTTCATTCACCTGTAGCATCTCATCATAATGGTTGGAACCTGACATCAATTGTACATTACTGATTGGCACCCTATTTTACCTTTGCTGGATGTGCAATATGTACATCACCTTATTTTGGCTTCAAACTTCAGCTTTTTTAAAGTCATTTTCAGATGGGTGCTATCCTTTTCCTTAGCTATGCAAGACTCAACATTATAGTTGAGGGTCCCTGCATTCTCTCTGGAGAATTGCAGTCCATTTTAAAAATTTGATGGACTACAAGAGTCCTAACATATGGTTTAATGGAAGTGGACCTTTACAGATGTTAAACTTGTCTGAAAGGGATAAAAACAGTAAAAGCTTGTTTACTTACAAATGAGAAGAGAATTATTGATAGACTGTTTTAAGCAGTAAGATGGTAAGGTATGTTAGAGAGAAATATATTTGTGATTATTGAAATGACTCATGGGAAGCATAACCTATTGACACCATTAACATACAGGGCTTATTTATATTGTTTGTTTTTTTGTGTAGTTTGATTAACACAGTGTTATTTAGATTTTTTTGATGCTTGATTGCCAATCTCCACATTAATGAGGTTGCACCTTGAACAGAGGAAGAAAGGCTGCACTCACTCAGATCCATTCTCTTGTTGTCATTTGTAGGGCATCAAAACCACAGCTTCATAATCACAACCAGACCCAACAGACCTTTCCATGGTTTACTCCAGCCACTTCACATACCCTGGTTTAATCCATTGATATGCCAACCCCTATATACCACATCATTCCAGTTCACTCTGTCCCATACATACCCATCACCCTCCTGTGTGTTCAGGCCCCAATCCTCAAGATTTTCTTCACTCCGTCCTTCCATCTCCAGTTTGGTCTCCCACTTCTTGTTCTTTTCTCTTCCGACACATATATCTTCCTTGTCAAACCCTCCTCATTAATTCAGTCTATATGTCCAAACCATTTTAGCTAACTCTCTTCAGCTCTCTCAGCCACTCTTTTCATTACCAAACCTCTCTCTTATTTTTGTATTACTTGCTCGATCAAACCAACTCACACCAAATATTGTCCTCAGACAATACATGTCCAGCACCTCCATCCTTCTCTGCACATCCTTAGCTGCAACCCATGCCCTGCATCTATATAATAATGTTGGAGCTACTGTGCTTTCAAACATACCCATTTTTCCCCTCCCAGATAATGACCTTTCTTTCCAAACATTCCTCATTTCTTCCAGAACCTCTCTTTACCCCCTTCTCTTACCCACCCCATGACTGCTTCTGTAGTTACATTTGCCACCATGTCCACTCCTAGATATCTGAAACATTTCACTTTGTACAATTTTGTCCATTCGAACCCGCACCCCATCCACCCTGACCCTCTACCTTGCTAAACCTAATAACCTAACTTTTATTCACAGTTACTCTCAATATACCCCCTTCACACACCTTTCTAACTCAGTCATCAACTTAAGCAGTTTCATGCTCTAATCTGCCACCAGTGCTGTGTCATCAGCAAGCAATAACTGGCTCACTTCCCAGGCCTCTTATCCCCTACAGACTCTCCTCTCTCACCAGGACTCTTGCATTTCCCTACCACATCATTCCATCCATAGATAAACAGCCATGGTGACATTACACACTGTTACTGCAGATTGACCTACACTTCAAACCACTCACTCTTTTCCTATGCCTACACACACCTTACACCCCTGATAAAAACTTCTCACTGCCCTTAGTGACTTTCCTGCCATACCTTATATTCTTAAGACCTTCCACAAAGCATCCCTGTCAACCCTATCATGTTCCCTCTTCAGATTCATAAATGTTGCATACAAATCCCTTTGTTTATCTAAGTAGTTCTCACATATTTTTTTACAGCAAACATCTGGTCCACACATCCTCTTCCACTTCTGAAACCACATTGTTCCTCTAAGTAGTTCTCACACATTTGTTTTTAGAGCAAACACCTGGTCCACACATCCTTTTCCACTTCTGAAATCACATTGTTCCTCCATAGTCTGATGTTTTGATCACCACCTCAGTCAGCACTCTCACATATAGCTTACCAAGTACACTCAACAACTTTATACCTCTGTATTTTAAACGCTTTCCTTTATCCCCCTTGCCTTTATACAGTGGCACAATACTTGCATTCTTCCAATCCTCAGGCACCTCATCATGATCCATGCATACATTGAAAATCATGACTAACCAGTTAACAACACAGTCACCCCTTTCTTGAGAAATTTAACTATGGTACCATCCACTCCTGACTTCACTCCCCAGACATTTCCAAACCACTCTTCCCCTTTACCCTTGAGCTTCGTTTCACTCAGAGCCAAAACATCCAGGTTCCTTTCCTCAAACATACTACCTATCTCTCCTTTTTTCACATCTTGGTTACATCCACACACATTTAGGCACCCCACTCTGAGCCTTCGAGGAGGATGAGCACTGAGAGTTGGGGTGAGAGACTATCAGTAAATTTTAGGGAGAATAAAAAGATGTTCTGGAAGGAGGTAAATAGGGTGCGTAAGACAAGGGAGCAAATGGGAACTTCAGTGAAGAGCGTAAATGGGGAGGTGATAACAAGTAGTGGTGATGTGAGAAGGAGATGGAATGAGTATTTTGAAGGTTTGTTGAATGTGTCTGATGACAGAGTGGCAGATATAGGGTGTTTGGGTCGAGGTGGTGTGCAAAGTGAGAGGGTTAGGGAAAATGATTTGGTAAACAGAGAAGAGGTAGTAAAAGCTTTGCGGAAGATGAAAGCCGGCAAGGCAGCAGGTTTGGATGGTATTGCAGTGGAATTTATTAAAAAAGGGGGTGACTGTATTGTTGACTGGTTGGTAAGGTTATTTAATGTATGTATGACTCATGGTGAGGTGCCTGAGGATTGGCGGAATGCGTGCATAGTGCCATTGTACAAAGGCAAAGGGGATAAGAGTGAGTGCTCAAATTACAGAGGTATAAGTTTGTTGAGTATTCCTGGTAAATTATATGGGAGGGTATTGATTGAGAGGGTGAAGGCAGGTACAGAGCATCAGATTGGGGAAGAGCAGTGTGGTTTCAGAAGTGGTAGAGGATGTGTGGATCAGGTGTTTGCTTTGAAGAATGTATGTGAGAAATACTTAGAAAAGCAAATGGATTTGTATGTAGCATTTATGGATCTGGAGAAGGCATATGATAGAGTTGATAGAGATGCTCTGTGGAAGGTATTAAGAATATATGGTGTGGGAGGCAAGTTGTTAGAAGCAGTGAAAAGTTTTTATCGAGGATGTAAGGCATGTGTACGTGTAGGAAGAGAGGAAAGTGATTGGTTCTCAGTGAATGTAGGTTTGCAGCAGGGGTGTGTGATGTCTCCATGGTTGTTTAATTTGTTTATGGATGGGGTTGTTAGGGAGGTAAATGCAAGAGTCTTGGAAAGAGGGGCAAGTATGAAGTCTGTTGGGGATGAGAGAGCTTGGGAAGTGAGTCAGTTGTTGTTCGCTGATGATACAGCGCTGGTGGCGGATTCATGTGAGAAACTGCAGAAGCTGGTGATGGAGTTTGGTAAAGTGTGTGAAAGAAGAAAGTTAAGAGTAAATGTGAATAAGAGCAAGGTTATTAGGTACAGTAGGGTTGAGGGTCAAGTCAATTGGGAGGTGAGTTTGAATGGAGAAAAACTGGAGGAAGTGAAGTGTTTTAGATATCTGGGAGTGGATCTGTCAGCGGATGGAACCATGGAAGCGGAAGTGGATCATAGGGTGGGGGAGGGGGCGAAAATTTTGGGAGCCTTGAAAAATGTGTGGAAGTCGAGAACATTATCTCGGAAAGCAAAAATGGGTATGTTTGAAGGAATAGTGGTTCCAACAATGTTGTATGGTTGCGAGGCGTGGGCTATGGATAGAGTTGTGCGTAGGAGGATGGATGTGCTGGAAATGAGATGTTTGAGGACAATGTGTGGTGTGAGGTGGTTTGATCGAGTAAGTAACGTAAGGGTAAGAGAGATGTGTGGAAATAAAAAGAGCGTGGTTGAGAGAGCAGAAGAGGGTGTTTTGAAATGGTTTGGGCACATGGAGAGAATGAGTGAGGAAAGATTGACCAAGAGGATATATGTGTCGGAGGTGGAGGGAACGAGGAGAAGAGGGAGACCAAATTGGAGGTGGAAAGATGGAGTGAAAAGGATTTTGTGTGATCGGGGCCTGAACATGCAGGAGGGTGAAAGGAGGGCAAGGAATAGAGTGAATTGGAGCGATGTGGTATACAGGGGTTGACGTGCTGTCAGTGGATTGAATCAAGGCATGTGAAGTGTCCGGGGTAAACCATGGAAAGCTGTGTAGGTATGTATATTTGCGTGTGTGGACGTGTGTATGTACATGTGTATGGGGGGGGTTGGGCCATTTCTTTCGTCTGTTTCCTTGCGCTACCTCGCAACCGCGGGAGACAGCGACGAGGTATAAAAAAAAAAAAAAAAAAAAACATCCACTCCAGCCACCTAACCACATTTCATTTTATGTCAGGCTTTTGCCACCTTTTCTCATTCATGTAACCACTTTCCATGACTCTCAGGCTTCAGTTATCAACCCAACTCAAACACCCTTCACCTGTCACCTTGTCATCAAACATTCTGCAGTCCTTTAAGATACTCAGTCCATCTCCTTCTTGCTTCATCACGACCTGTTACCATTTCCCCATTTGCCCCTTCACCTTTGTTCCCACTTTTTCTCTTGTTTATCACACACTATTAACCTCTTCCCTACACATCTTATTCTTCATTTAGTTTACTAATACTCCCACGCATCAACTCTTTGTCCTCCTTGTCAGCCTCTGCACCATCCTCTTGACATTCTGCTGCATTCTCTTATACAACCCCCGATCATTTGTGCTTCTTCCCTGTAAGTACCACCCAAAGACCATTCTTTTATCTTTCATCAGCAACTTCATTACCCCACTTCTCATTACCCTATCCAATCTTCCCATCTCCCACCTTATACATGCCATATGCATCTCTAGAAATATAAAATGTAAATCTTTTAACCTTGTTTAACTACTACTCGAAGAGAATTTATAACATGATATAAACAGAACATGAGCAGACATTTCAGTGGAAGTGGATATTTGTTTTTATGCTTTTCTATACAATGAAAAAGAAAGTTTAGGCATGCTAAAGTTCTGATGATAGGAAAATAATGAATAAAGCGTGGTAGCGTAACCTGTTGAAAGTACTCACGAAATGATACAGTAATAGTGAAATGAGGAATATTATGTTGTGAGTGATATGCTTTACACTTGCATAAGGTAAAATCTCATTTTAGGTAGGTAGGCAAGCAGCCTGAGTGTCATGTGCAGTTGACCTGCCAATGTGCATATTGGTCAATCATGTCTTGAATTCCCAACATTTCTTTTATAGTGATACATTTATTTTTTTTTCACTGTCTCTTTTGCAATGAGCTTTGGCATGTTTACAGTATATGAGACTTTAGGTAACACATGAAGAAAGAATATTTACACACTGGATTGATAAAAAGCCACACAAATTGGTAACTGAATAATTGATAATTAAATGGTAGCTGTCATTCAGAATGACACTCGCTTAGTATGCAAAAAGATACCTTGCAGGATATCTCAGTACCTTATATCATTGAAGAAAGTATTCAAAATGTAGTATACTTTCCCTAATATTGATATGGCAGGGTGTTGAGTAGGCAAGGAAGGATTGCACACATGCTCCTTTTTTGTAAGTATAACATGACTTGATTTTTTCAGGTAACATCTTTGTACAGACGAAAGAAATGGCCCAACCCACCCTCATACACATGTATATACATACGTCCACACACGCAAATATACATACCATACATACCTACACAGCTTTCCATGGTTTACCCCAGACACTTCACATGCCCTGATTCAATCCACTGACAGCACGTCAACCCCGGTATACCACATCGATCCAATTCACTCTATTCCTTGCCCTCCTTTCACCCTCCTGCATGTTCAGGCCCCGATCACACAAAATCTTTTTCACTCCATCTTTCCACCTCCAATTTAGTCTCCCACTTCTCCTCGTTCCCTCCACCTCCGACACATATATCCTCTTGGTCAATCTTTCCTCACTCATTCTCTCCATGTGCCCAAACCATTTCAAAACACCCTCTTCTGCTCTCTCAACCACGCTCTTTTTATTTCCACACATCTCTCTCACCCTTACGTTACTTACTCAATCAAACCACCTCACACCACACATTGTCCTCAGACATCTCATTTCCAGCACATCCATCCTCCTGCGCACAACTCTATCCATAGCCCACTCCTTGCAACCATACAACATTGTTGGAACCACTATTCCTTCAAACATACCCATTTTTGCTTTTCGAGATAATGTTCTCGACTTCCACAAATTCTTCAAGGCTCCCAGGATTTTCGCCCCCTCCCCCACCCTGTGATCCACTTCCGCTTCCATGGTTCCATCCACTGCCAGATCCACTCCCAGATATCTAAAACACTTTACTTCCTCCAGTTTTTCTCCATTCAAACTTACCTCCCAATTGACTTGACCCTCAACCCTACTGTACCTAATAACCTTGCTCTTATTCACATTTACTCTTAACTTTCTTCTTTCACACACTTTACCAAACTCAGTCACCAGCTTCTGCAGTTTCTCACATGAATCAGCCACCAGCGCTGTATCATCAGCGAACAACAATTGACTCACTTCCCAAGCTCTCTCATCCCCAACAGACTTCATACTTGCCCCTCTTTCCAAAACTCTTGCATTCACCTCCCTAACAACCCCATCCATAAACAAATTAAACAACCATGGAGACATCACACACCCCTGCCGCAAACCTACATTCACTGAGAACCAATCACTTTCCTCTCTTCCTACACGTACACATGCCATACATCCTCGATAAAAACTTTTCACTGCTTCTAACAACTTTCCTCCCACACCATATATTCTTAATACCTTCCACAGAGCATCTCTATCAACTCTATCATATGCCTTTATACACACACACAACATTGTTTCTATGAAAAAATTAAAAGATTACTATTTATTAATTTATTGC
This sequence comes from Panulirus ornatus, assembly GCF_036320965.1. NCBI lineage: Eukaryota > Metazoa > Arthropoda > Malacostraca > Decapoda > Palinuridae > Panulirus > Panulirus ornatus. The sequence continues at coordinate 101,253,274 of NC_092225.1, read as the reverse complement.
ATTGATCGCTGTTTCCCGTGTCATGAGGTAGCGCCAGTAAACAGACAAAGAATAGCCCATCCACTCATATACACATATATATGCATAAATGCCCATACATTTTTTTTTTTTTTTTTTTTTTTTTTTTTTTTTTTTTTTTTTTGCTTAGTCGCTGTCTCCCGCATTTGCGAGGTAGCGCAAGCAAACAGACGAAAGAAATGGCCCAACCCACCCCCATACACATGTATATACATACGTCCACACACGCAAATATACATACCTACACAGCTTTCCATGGTTTACCCCAGACGCTTCACATGCCCCGATTCAATCCACTGACAGCATGTCAACCCCGGTATACCACATCGCTCCAATTCACTCTATTCCTTGCCCTCCTTTCACCCTCCTGCATGTTCAGGCCCCGATCACACAAAATCTTTTTCACTCCATCTTTCCACCTCCAATTTGGTCTCCCTCTTCTCCTCGTTCCCTCCACCTCCGACACATATATCCTCTTGGTCAATCTTTCCTCACTCATTCTCTCCATGTGCCCAAACCATTTCAAAACACCCTCTTCCGCTCTCTCAACCACGCTCTTTTTATTTCCACACATCTCTCTTACCCTTACGTTACTTACTCGATCAAACCACCTCACACCACACATTGTCCTCAAACATCTCATTTCCAGCACATCCATCCTCCTGCGCACAACTCTATCCATAGCCCACGCCTCGGAACCATACAACATTGTTGGAACCACTATTCCTTCAAACATACCCATTTTTGCTTTCCGAGATAATGTTCTCGACTTCCACACATTCTTCAAGGCTCCCAGAATTTTCACCCCCTCCCCCACCCTATGATCCACTTCCGCTTCCATGGTTCCATCCGCTGCCAGATCCACTCCCAGATATCTAAAACACTTCACTTCCTCCAGTTTTTCTCCATTCAAACTCACCTCCCAATTGACTTGACCCTCAACCCTACTGTACCTAATAACCTTGCTCTTATTCACATTTACTCTTAACTTTCTTCTTTCACACACTTTACCAAACTCAGTCACCAGCTTCTGCAGTTTCTCCCATGAATCAGCCACCAGCGCTGTATCATCAGCGAACAACAACTGACTCACTTCCCAAGCTCTCTCATCCCCAACAGACTTCATACTTGCCCCTCTTTCCAAAACTCTTGCATTCACCTCCCTAACAACCCCATCCATAAACAAATTAAACATCCATGGAGACATCACACACCCCTGCCGCAAACCTACATTCACTGAGAACCAATCACTTTCCTCTCTTCCTACACGTACACATGCCTTACATCCTCGATAAAAACTTTTCACTGCTTCTAACAACTTTCCTCCCACACCATATATTCTTAATACCTTCCACAGAGCATCTCTATCAACTCTATCATATGCCTTCTCCAGATCCATAAATGCTACATACAAATCCATTTGCTTTTCTAAGTATTTCTCACATACATTCTTCAAAGCAAACACCTGATCCACACATCCTCTACCACTTCTGAAACCACACTGCTCTTCCCCAATCTGATGCTCTGTACATGCCTTCACCCTCTCAATCAATACCCTCCCATATAATTTACCAGGAATACTCAACAAACTTATACCTCTGTAATTTGAGCACTCACTCTTATCCCCTTTGCCTTTGTACAATGGCACTATGCACGCATTCCGCCAATCCTCAGGCACCTCACCGTGGGTCATACATACATTAAATAACCTTACCAACCAGTCGACAATACAGTCACCCCCTTTTTTAATAAATTCCACTGCAATACCATCCAAACCTGTTGCCTTGCCGGCTTTCATCTTCCGCAAAGCTTTTACTACCTCTTCTCTGTTTACCAAATCATTTTCCCTAACCCTCTCACTTTGCACACCACCTCGACCAAAACACCCTATATCTGCCACTCTATCATCAAACACATTCAACAAACCTTCAAAATACTCACTCCATCTCCTTCTCACATCACCACTACTTGTTATCACCTCCCCATTTGCGCCCTTCACTGAAGTTCCCATTTGCTCCCTTGTCTTACGCACTTTATTTACCTCCTTCCAGAACATACATACGCAGACATATACATATATACTCATGTACATATTCATACTTGCTTTGCCTTCGTCCAGTCCTGGCGCTACCCTGCCCCTCAGGAAACAGCATCACTACCCCCTGCTTCAGCAAGTTAGTACCAGGAAAACAGACAAAAAAGGCCACATTCGTTTGCAGTCAGTCTCTAGCTGTCATGAGTAATACATCAAAACCACAGCTTCCTATCCACATCCAGACCCCACAGACCTTTCTATGGTTTACCACAGACATTTCACATGCCCTGGTTCAGTCCATTGACAGCATGACAACCCTGGTATACCACATCTTCCAATTCACTCTTATTCCTTGCATGCTTCTCACCCTCCTGTATGTTCAGACCCCAATCACTCAAAATCTTTTTCCCTCCATCCTTTCACCTCCAATTTGGTCTCCCACTTCTTGTTCCCTCCACTTCTGACACATATATCCTCTTTGTCAACCTTTCCTCTCTCATTCTCTCCACCTGTCCAAACTATTTCAATACACCTTGTTCTGCTCTCTCAACCACACTTTTTATTTCCACACATCTCTCTTACCCTTTCATTACTTACTTGATCAACCACCTCACACCACATATTCTCCTCAAAACATTTCATTTCCAACACATCCAGCCTCCTCCTTACAACCCTATCTATAGCCCATGCCTCGCAACCATATAGTATTGTTTTAACTATTCCTTCAAACATACCCATTTTTGCTGTCCAAGATGACGTTCTCTCCCTTCACAGATTAACTCTTGCTCTTAACTCTCTACTTTGCCCTTTCAAAATCTTTTACAAAACCACTTTTCTCACTTGAATCAGCCACCAGTACTGACTGTATCATCATTGAACAACAACTGACTTGCTTCCCAGGCCCTCTCATCCCCAAAAGACTGCATACTCACCCTTCTCTCCAAAACTCTTGCATTTACCTCCCTAACCTCCCCATCCATAAACAAATTAAATCTTATTCCCCACAAAATTATACACAGTGATGCAAGAGAAATTGTTTCTTATATTATAGAATTGTTTATGATAGAGACCCTGTAATTTTGATTTCCTGCTGGGATGATGCAATACGCTCTCTTTGACAATTTATGGTTGGCTGTGATGCATGATATTTTATTCATCTTTTATGTCAGGTTGATAGTGGGCAAAAGATAGAATCTTATTGTTATGTTGATAGTGATATCTGTGGGCAAAGATAGAATCCTACATCAATTGGGAATTAAAACAGAGATGGGAAAAGTTAGAAAATTGATTGATGTTGGATGCTATTTCCTAGAACATCAGTTGCTGTGGGCTGCTGTTTCCTAGGAAAACATCAGTTGATGTGGAGTGCTGTTTCACCCCTTAACGATGCAGCCTGAAAAAATCACTTGGGCCCTTATTTAGGGGTTTCTCAAAAAATTCAGAAAATGTTTTTGTCATCAGTTAACTAGCAGTATCAATAAAAGTTAAGAACAAAAATATCATGTAAACTTAACTTATCTAGTGCTGCAGAGACATTTAAAAGTCTGCATGCCAGCCAGTGTTATGATGTTTGGTTTATTGGTACTGACTTGACAGATTATTGTGTCATCAAAGCATCCAGCTACCAACATGCATATTTTTGTGATAATGTTATTTTATTTATTTATTTATTTTGCTTTGTCGCTGTCTCCCGCGTTAGCGAGGTAGCGCAAGGAAACAGACGAAAGAATGGCCCAACCCACCCACATACACATGTACATACATACATGTCCACACATGCAAATATACATACCTATACATCTCAATGTACACATATATATACACACACAGACATTTACATATATACACATGTACACAATACAGACTGTCTGCCTTTATTTATTCCCATCGCCACCCTGCCACACATGGAATAACTACCCCCTCCCCCCTCATGTGTGTGAGGTAGCGCTAGGAAAAGACAGCAAAGGCCCCATTCGTTCACACTCAGTCTCTAGCTGTCATGTAAAAATGCACCGAAACCACAGCTCCCTTTCCACATCCAAGCCCCACCGAACTTTCCATGGTTTACCCCAGACGTTTCACATGCCCTGGTTCAATCCATTGACAGCACGTCAACCCCGGTATACCACATCGTTCCAATTCAATCTATTCCTTGCACGCCTTTCACCCTCCTGCATGTTTAGGCCCCGATCACTCAAAATCTTTTTCACTCCATCTTTCCATCTCCAATTTGGTCTCTCTTCTCCTCGTTCCCTCCACCTCTGATACATATATCCTCTTTGTCAATCTTTCCTCACTCATTCTCTCCATGTGACCAAACCATTTCAAAACACCCTCTTCTGCTCTCTCAACCACACTCTTTTTATTACCACACATTTCTCTTACCCTTACATTACTTACTCGATTAAACCACCTCACACCACATATTGTCCTCAAACATCTCATTTCCAGCACATCCACACTCCTGTGCACAACTCTATCCATAGCCCACGCCTCGCAACCAAACAACATTGTTGGAACCCCTATTCCTTTAAACATACCCATTTTTTACTTTCCAAGATAATGTTCTCGACTTCCAAACATTCTTCAAGGCTCCCAGAATTTTCGCCCCCTCCCCCACCCTATGATTCACTTCCGCTTCCATGGTTCCATCCGCTGCCAGATCCACTTCCAGATATCTAAAACACTTTACTTCCTCCAGTTTTTCTCCATTCAAACTTACCTCCCAATTGAGTTGACCCTCAACCCTACTTCCACTTCTGAAACCACACTGCTCTTCCCCAATCTGATGCTCTGTACATGCCTTCACCCTCTCAATCAATACTCTCCCATATGATTTACTAGGAATACTCAACAAACTTATACCTCTGTAATTTGAGCACTCACTCTTATCCCCTTTGCCTTTGTTCAATGGCACTGTGCAAGCATTCCGCCAATTCTCAGGCACCTCACCATGAATCATACATACATTAATTAACCTTACCAACCAGTCGACAATACAGTCACCCCCTTTTTTGATAAATTCCACTGCAATACCATTCAAACCTGCTGCCTTGCCGGCTTTCATCTTCCGCAAAGCTTTTGCTACCTCTGCTCTGTTTACCAAATCATTTTCCCTAACCCTCTCAGTTTGCACACCACCTCGACCAAAACACCCTATATCTGCCATTCTATCGTCAAATACATTCACAAACCTTCAAAATACTCACTCCATCTCCTTCTCACATCACCACTACTTGTTATCACATACCCATTAGTCCCCTTACTGAAGTTCCCATTTGCTCCTTTGTCCTTCGCACTTTATTTACCTCCTTCCAAAACACCTTTTTATGCTCCCTAAAATTTAATGGTACTCTCTCACCCCAACTCTCATTTGCCCTCTTTTTCACACCTTGCACCTTTCTCTTGACCTCCTGCATCTTTCTTTTATACATCTCCCACTCATTTGCATTATTTCCCTGCAGAAATCGTCCAAATGCCTCTCTCTTCTCTTTCACTAATAATCTTACTTCTTTATCCCACCACTCACTACCCTTTCTAATCAACCCACCTCCCACGCTTCTTATGCCACAAGCATCTTTTGCACAAGCCATCACTGCTTCCCTAAATACATCCCATTCCTCCCCCACTCCCCTTACCTCCTTTGTTCTCACCTTTTCCTATTCTGTACTCAGTCTCTCCTGGTACTTCCTCACACAAGTCTCCTTCCCAAGCTCACTTACTCTCACCACTCTCTTCACCCCAACATTCTCTTCTCTTCTGAAAACCCCTACAAATCTTCACCTTCGCCTCCACAAGATAATGATCAGACTACCCTCCAGTTACACCTCTTAGCACATTAACATCCAAAAGTCTCTATCAATTAACACGTAATCCAATAACGCTCTTTGGCCATCTCTCCTACTTACATACGTATACTTGTGTATATCTCGCTTTTTAAACCAGGTATTCCCAGTCACCAGTCCTTTTTCAGCACATAAATCTACAAGCTCTTCACCATTTCCATTTACAACACTGAACACCCCATGTATACCAATTATTCCCTCAAATGCCACATTACTCACCTTTGCATTCAAATCACCCATCACTATAACCTGGTCTTGTGCATCAAAACCACTAAGGCACTCATTCAGTTGCTCCCAAGACACTTGCCTCTCATGATCTTTCTTCTCATGCCCAGTCGCATATGCACCAATAATCACCCATCTCTCTCCATCAACTTTCAGTTTTACCCATATCAATCTAGAGTTTACTTTCTTACACTCTATCACATACTCCCACAACTCCTGTTTCAGGAGTAGTGCTACTCCTTCCCTTGCTCTTGTCCTCTCACTAACCCCTGACTTTACTCCCAAGACATTCCCAAACCACTCTTCCCCTTTACCCTTGAGCTTTCCCCTTTACCCTTGAGCTTCGTTTCACTCAGAGCCAAAACATCCAGGTTCCTTTCCTCAAACATACTACCTATCTCTACTTTTTTTCTCATCTTGGTTACATCCACACACATTTAGACACCCTAATCTGAGCCTTCGAGGAGGATGAGCACTCCCCGTGTGACTCCTTCTTCTGTTTCCCCTTTTAGAAAGTTAAACTACAAGGAGGGGAGGGTTTCTGGGCCCCCGCTCCCGTCCCCTTTAGTCGCCTTCTACGACACATGAGGAATGCGTGGGAAGTATTCTTTCTCCCCTATTCCCAGGGATAAATATTATTATTATTATTAATATTATTATTATTATTATTATTATTATTATTATGCAGTGGAATTTATTAAAAAAGGGGGTGACTGTATTGTTGACTGGTTGGTAAGGTTATTTAATGTATGTATGACTCATGGTGAGGTGCCTGAGGATTGGCGGAATGCGTGCATAGTGCCATTGTACAAAGGCAAAGGGGATAAGAGTGAGTGCTCAAATTACAGAGGTATAAGTTTGTTGAGTATTCCTGGTAAATTATATGGGAGGGTATTGATTGAGAGGGTGAAGGCATGTACAGAGCATCAGATTGGGGAAGAGCAGTGTGGTTTCAGAAGTGGTAGAGGATGTGTGGATCAGGTGTTTGCTTTGAAGAATGTATGTGAGAAATACTTAGAAAAGCAAATGGATTTGTATGTAGCATTTATGGATCTGGAGAAGGCATATGATAGAGTTGATAGAGATGCTCTGTGGAAGGTATTAAGAATATATGGTGTGGGAGGAAAGTTGTTAGAAGCAGTGAAAAGTTTTTATCGAGGATGTAAGGCATGTGTACGTGTAGGAAGAGAGGAAAGTGATTGGTTCTCAGTGAATGTAGGTTTGCGGCAGGGGTGTGTGATGTCTCCATGGTTGTTTAATTTGTTTATGGATGGGGTTGTTAGGGAGGTAAATGCAAGAGTCCTGGAAAGAGGGGCAAGTATGAAGTCTGTTGGGGATGAGAGAGCTTGGGAAGTGAGTCAGTTGTTGTTCGCTGATGATACAGCGCTGGTGGCTGATTCATGTGAGAAACTGCAGAAGCTGGTGACTGAGTTTGGTAAAGTGTGTGGAAGAAGAAAGTTAAGAGTAAATGTGAATAAGAGCAAGGTTATTAGGTACAGTAGGGTTGAGGGTCAAGTCAATTGGGAGGTGAGTTTGAATGGAGAAAAACTGGAGGAAGTGAAGTGTTTTAGATATCTGGGAGTGGATCTGGCAGCGGATGGAACCATGGAAGCGGAAGTGGATCATAGGGTGGAGGAGGGGGCGAAAATTCTGGGAACCTTGAAGAATGTGTGGAAGTCGAGAACATTATCTCGGAAAGCAAAAATGGGTATGTTTGAAGGAATAGTGGTTCCAACAATGTTGTATGGTTGCGAGGCGTGGGCTATGGATAGAGTTGTGCGCAGGGGGATGGATGTGCTGGAAATGAGATGTTTGAGGACAATGTGTGGTGTGAGGTGGTTTGATCGAGTGAGTAACATAAGGGTAAGAGAGATGTGTGGAAATAAAAAGAGCGTGGTTGAGAGAGCAGAAGAGGGTGTTTTGAAGTGGTTTGGGCACATGGAGAGGATGAGTGAGGAAAGATTGACCAAGAGGATATATGTGTCGGAGGTGGAGGGAGCAAGGAGAAGAGGGAGACCAAATTGGAGGTGGAAAGATGGAGTGAAAAAGATTTTGTGTGATCGGGGCCTGAACATGCAGGAGGGTGAAAGGAGGGCAAGGAATAGAGTGAATTGGAGCGATGTGGTATACCAGGGTTGACATGCTGTCAGTGGATTGAATCAAGGCATGTGAAGCGTCTGGGGTAAACCATGGAAAGCTGTGTAGGTATGTATATTTGCTTGTGTGGACGTATGTATATACATGTGTATGGGGGTGGGTTGGGCCATTTCTTTCGTTTGTTTCCTTGCGCTACCTCGCAAACGCGGGAGACAGCGACAAAGTATAAAAAAAAAAAAAAAAAAATTATTATTATTATTATTATACTTTGGGATAAATATTATTATTATTATTATTATTATTATTATTATTATTATACTTTGTCGCTGTCTCCCGCATTAGCGAGGTAGTGCAAGGAAACAGATAAAAGAATGGCCCAACCCACCCACACACTCATGTATATACATACCTATACATTTCATTGTATACATGCATACACATACACAGACATATACATATATACACGTACATATTCATGCTTGCTGCCTTCATTCATGAAATGGCACCCCCTCCCCCCGCGAATGGCGAGGTAGCTCTAAGAAAAGACAACAAAGGCCACATTCGTTCACACTCAGTCTCTAGCTGTCATGTATAATTCACCGAAACCAGCTCCCTTTCCACATCTAGGCCCCTCATAACTTTCCATGGTTTACCCCAGATGCTTCACATGCCCTAGTTCAATCCATTGACTGCACATCAACCCCAGTATACCACAATGTTCCAATTCACTCTATACCTTGCTCGACATTCACCCTCCTGTATGTTCAGGTCCCAATCGCTCAAAAATCTTTTTCACTCCTTCCTTCCACCTCTCCTTATTCCCTCCTCCTCTGACATATATATTCTCTTTGTCAATCTTTCCTCACTCATTTTCTCCACGTGACCAAACCATTTCAATACACCCTTTTCTGCTCTCTTAACCACACACTTTTTATCACCACACATCTCATGTTACCCTTTCATTTCTTAGTTTCATAAGATTTCACACAAATGGAGACTCGGTAGTATGACACCCAGTGAATCAGAAATTTTTATTTTTTTTTATTATACTTTGTCGCTGTCTCCCGTGTTTGCGAGGTAGCGCAAGGAAACAGACGAAAGAAATGGCCCAACCCCCCCCCCATACACATGTATATACATACGTCCACACACGCAAATATACATACCTACACAGCTTTCCATGGTTTACCCCAGACGCTTCACATGCCTTGCTTCAATCCACTGACAGCACGTCAACCCCGGTATACCACATCGCTCCAATTCACTCTATTCCTTGCCCTCCTTTCACCCTCCTGCATGTTCAGGCCCCGATCACACAAAATCTTTTTCTCTCCATCTTTCCACCTCCAATTTGGTCTCCCTCTTCTCCTTGTTCCCTCCACCTCCGACACATATATCCTCTTGGTCAATCTTTCCTCACTCATCCTCTCCATGTGCCCAAACCACTTCAAAACACCCTCTTCTGCTCTCTCAACCACGCTCTTTTTATTTCCACACATCTCTCTTACCCTTACGTTACTCACTCGATCAAACCACCTCACACCACACATTGTCCTCAAACATCTCATTTCCAGCACATCCATCCTCCTGCGCACAACTCTATCCATAGCCCACGCCTCGCAACCATACAACATTGTTGGAACCACTATTCCTTCAAACATACCCATTTTTGCTTTCCGAGATAATGTTCTCGACTTCCACACATTCTTCAAGGCCCCCAGGATTTTCGCCCCCTCCCCCACTCTATGATCCACTTCCGCTTCCATGGTTCCATCCGCTGCCAGATCCACTCCCAGATATCTAAAACACTTCACTTCCTCCAGTTTTTCTCCATTCAAACTCACCTCCCAATTGACTTGACCCTCAACCCTACTGTACCTAATAACCTTGCTCTTATTCACATTTACTCTTAACTTTCTTCTTCCACACACTTTACCAAACTCAGTCACCAGCTTCTGCAGTTTCTCACATGAATCAGCCACCAGCGCTGTATCATCAGTGAACAACAACTGACTCACTTCCCAAGCTCTCTCATCCCCAACAGACTTCATACTTGCCCCTTTTTCCAAAACTCTTGCATTTACCTCCCTAACAACCCCATCCATAAACAAATTAAACAACCATGGAGACATCACACACCCCTGCCGCAAACCTACATTCACTGAGAACCAATCACTTTCCTCTCTTCCTACATGCACACATGCCTTACATCCTCGATAAAAACTTTTCACTGCTTCTAACAACTTTCCTCCCACACCATATATTCTTAATACCTTCCACAGAGCATCTCTATCAACTCTATCATATGCCTTCTCCAGATCCATAAATGCTACATACAAATCCATTTGCTTTTCTAAGTTTTTCTCACATACATTCTTCAAAGCAAACACCTGATCCACACATCCTCTACCACTTCTGAAACCACACTGCTCTTCCCCAATCTGATGCTCTGTACATGCCTTCACCCTCTCAATCAATACCCTCCCATATAATTTACCAGGAATACTCAACAAACTTATACCTCTGTAATTTGAGCACTCACTCTTATCCCCTTTGCTTTTGTACAATGGCACTATGCACGCATTCCGCCAATCCTCAGGCACCTCACCATGAGTCATACATACATTAGATAACCTTACCAACCAGTCAACAATACAGTCACCCCCTTTTTTAATAAATTCCACTGCAATACCATCCAAACCTGCTGCCTTGCCGGCTTTCATCTTCCGCAAAGCTTTCACTACCTCTTCTCTGTTTACCAAATCATCTTCCCTAACCCTCTCACTTTGCACACCACCTCGACCAAAACACCCTATATCTGCCACTCTATCATCAAACACATTTAACAAACCTTCAAAATACTCACTCCATCTCCTTCTCACATCACCACTACTTGTTATCACCTCCCCATTTGCGCCCTTCACTGAAGTTCCCATTTGCTCCCTTGTCTTACGCACTTTATTTACCTCCTTCCAGAACATCTTTTTATTCTCCCTAAAATTTAATGATACTCTCTCACCCCAACTCTCATTTGCCCTTTTTTTCACCTCTTGCACCTTTCTCTTGACCTCCTGTCTCTTTCTTTTATACATCTCCCACTCAATTGCATTTTTTCCCTGCAAAAATCGTCCAAATGCCTCTCTCTTCTCTTTCACTAATACTCTTACTTCTTCATCCCACCACTCACTACCCTTTCTAATCAACCCACCTCCCACTCTTCTCATGCCACAAGCATCTTTTGCGCAATCCATCACTGATTCCCTAAATACATCCCATTCCTCCCCCACTCCCCTTACTTCCATTGAATCAGAAATAAAGATTACAATAAAATTTCAATATGTACCAGTTTTTACAGATATGGTATGGATATATTGAGGGTTTGACAAATAGGGCATGTGTGTCAGAAGTTGGAGAAGACCAAATTGGTGATGGAAGGGTGGTCTGAGTAAGAGTTTGAATGCTTGAGCCTCAACTTACAGGAGGGTGAAAGGCATGCAGAGGATAGAATGAAAAGTAGCAGTATACAATGGGTGATGTTCTGTCTGTGGAGTGAACCAGGGCATGTGAAGCATCTAAGGGAAACCATGGAAAGGTGTGTAGGGCCAGATTGTGGTTAGGGGCTGTGGTGTTAGTGCATTATACATGACAGCTAGAGAATGGATGTCAGTGAGGGCTTTTCTTCTGCTGTCCTGTTGCTATCTTACTAATATAGGATACGTCAGACAAGTATGAAAGCTAAAAGAATTTTAAGAATTGCTTACTCATTACATTGTAGTTACATCATTTTCTGTCATATACATTAATTGTAGATATGTATACAGGATAATTTATTCATTGCACTGTAGCCATCTACAAGTATGCCTGTTCTCACTTTTTCTTGACTATTCCATTCTTATTTTCTCTATATCACTAAGAAAATTAAGTTCAACATGCCCTGAATCAGTATTGTTATCATCAGAAACAATTGCATATTTTTAGGTCCAGCTTGTACAATTGCATGGTTGTTTCAAGAAGTAACAAATGCACATGCATAGAATGGATAAGGCCATAGCTTTCCCCCTGTGTTATGTATGTAATTGACCCCACAGAATTTTTTTATTGATGTTGATCATTGTTGCCTGTAACATAAGGCAATTTGGCATACCAGTAAAGCATGCCTTTGAATTCAAATAAGTGCAGCAAGAGGCAACCCATCCAGTACAGTTGCAGTCGCTGTAGTGAGTACATCCAAGTATGGATGCAGATCATAATGGGTCAGGGGTTGATACACCACCCCTCTGTTGCACTGATATCACAGTGCATGAAAATTTTTCTAAATGAGTCTCTCTCTACTCACAGTGAAATGCAGTAGGACTGAGATAAGAGAGAGATGCAAGGATGGATGGGAATGCATTGGCCAATCAGTGCCAGCTTGCAAACATCACCCCGTCAGTTTTCAGTTTTTGGTGGAAAACTGTATAATAGTAATGCACCCACTCAAGAAGATATTGATAACCTGGAATGGTATCTTTTTTTTTGTCCTATAGCCTAGATAATGGCAGGTTATCAAAATACATAGATCGTAGAGAGTCCAGCATTCAAATTTTTTTGGGGTAAAGTAGGCACATAATTGTACTTTGTATTTGATCAAGTTACATAGATTATTCCTCTCATCAGTCTCATTTGTTAAGTCCTCAGCTAAATGAACTGGTAAGCTGTGATGAGGATTTTGAGGATCAGTGATGTACTGATACGTAAATATTCATTCTTTTGAAAAAGCAGGATTTTGAGGGGACAGAGTTTGTTTTCATAATTTGATAGATGAACAGATGAATAAGTGATCAGTTCATGTGGGAAGCCATATTAATCTAACTCTCACAGGATACACCAATTATGGCTGAGAATTCTTAGGAAAATTCAAACTCAACTGTGCTAATGATTGTCTTCATTCGCAATATAGACAAGTGACGCATTAGATGGCCTTATCTTTGAATTAACATTTTCACTGCAGCAGCCCTGATATCCATTGTACACTCCATGTGGGAAAGATTTTCAAGTTTTCTGAAATAAATAATTCATTATGTTTGTTGTTACTCTTAAGTACATAATTTTGTAAATGAAATGATATACAACTCAAACTGATTAAACAACATGTGCTATACACTGATGTATTTTATGCAGTTACACTGGCAATCATATGAGGTATGCCATGAGTTCTGTCAAGGATATGAAGTGAGATATGTGGTGTTTCAGGGAGTATTTTCATCACAGACAAATATGATTACCAAGGATTTTCACTACTAATGTATGTATTTCGTAGGAGTGTCACAGCTTTGCACCTTAATACAAAATACGAGGGTGCAGGTCTCACACAAGTCTCCTAGATGTTTCCACATAAACTGACCCATGTATGGAAAATATTTAGGCTATAGCATCTGGTAACAATGCATGGGATGCCACTACAAGCATTGATGGCTTTAGATTTTGCCTCACAGCAAGCAGTTCAGTCCTTTTAATTGTGTATGTCCCATCTGCAGTGAACAGAAAATACTGTGGTGAATATGTAATGGCAGCAGTGAATGGGTTTGATGTTAGGTTTTTTCAGGTATAGTAATAAAGGGAAGAAAATTAAAGCAGTTAATTTTCCTCTAAAGTTACATATCATGAAATACTTCTGCTAGGCCTTTGTTATATTAGATTAGTATGACTTGGAGGTCGTCCCTCCCAGATATTTTATGTACATGAATAAAATGAAGAATGAAACAGTCAGAGACTGGACTTTTCTAAGTTGTGGACTGTTACATGAATAACCGCTAAAACTCTTATCAAATGCCACTCAACCAATATAAGTTGGTTTCCAGCACAAGAAAAGAAGGAAGGTATATATGATGATATAATTGATTAATTTGACAAGTATGCCTTCATAGATATGACCTAGCAGAAAGAGATAAAGTTGAAATGTTATATCAGCTTGAGAGAGTTCAAGATCAGGATCTAGTGTTACCCAAGCCATACTCATAGAAAAAACAGATAATAGCAAAACCCCTCATGATATTACAGAGGTGGAGCATAGACCAGTTTAGCATTGCCACACAGTGTCACTTGTAACACCTGTAAACAAGAGTGGATCCAGATTGACACCAAAACAATGCAATCCAGCCCAAAATTATATGTAATTGAATTATGTGAGTAATAAAGGAAAATGTCATGAAACAGTAACAGTCTTTTAAGAATTCAGGCTTGCATGGATTTGGACTAGGTAAAAGCACACAAACACTAGTACAAGCACGCTGTTGTAACGTGGAAAACTCTAAAGCGTGGGGAACAGAATAGTTAGTTTTTATATGTTTTGCAAAAGTATTTGGCAGAATAAACTAATCAGTATATTTAGAGATAGTAGCAAGATTTGATATTAATTGACAATTAGAAGTGATTTAAGGAGTTTGAAACCAAAAGAAATTCATGGTGACAAATGGACTTTTCCAAGGAAGATGTGCTTTCAGATGTACTGCAAGGAACAGTATTAGCTTTGAAAATTTTTGTAATGATGATTTCAGACAGATAGATGGTGTAGGAAAAAGTAAAGGTAGGTGTATTTTTGTTGATGCAAAAATAAGTGACTAAAGGAAAAGGCTAAGAGAAATTTCATTGCCTAAAGACTCAATACAAATGGGTAGAAGAGAATCAAATGAAATTCACTGCAAAGAAAAAGCCGTGGAATGATTAACAGTATCTTGTTGCCTTCTTACAGAGGCACAAAGGGAAAGAGATAGAGGGTAGAGAAAGATACCAGAGACACAAGAGACTTGGGAGTCTGCTATACGTGGAAAGTCTGATTTAAGGAGCACATTGACACGTTATTACTGTCAACCCAAATAATGAATAGTATCATAATGAGAACTTTCACAACAAATGAGAGAAAGATAATATATCCATCTATATGTATCTGATGCCCTTTCCCTCTGGGAACTCCCCCCTCAAGGTGCTGGCCACAGCGAAAGAGACTTGACTTATCCCTGTCCTTACTTACCTCCCCAGAATATACTGTTCCATGCATTCTTCCATGATTTCTCTATTTAATACTCTTCCACTCTGTTCTCCCCCATGTCAAAGTAGGTCTTTGTCTCACACCAATCCCTTTTATTGTACGAATCATACACCCTTCTTTTAAAATCTATGTCTTGCAATCTCTCCATGTGCCTAAACCACCTCATAGTATTACGTTTCACCCACTCTGCCATTCCACAATTTATTCCCTTTGTTTTCCCTGCCATACTACATCTTTCATACACCCCCTCATTTCTTTCTTCACTCTGTCTAGTCATACCACATACTACTCTCAAATACCTCATTTCCATAGCCTTGATTCTTAACCTTTGTGACTCATTCCACATCCATGTTTTGGCTCCATAGGTCAGGGTTGGGAGGACTATGTTGACCCTTGTTCCTTTCTTCACTTCCATACTTACATCTCTATTTTCCCGTGTCACAGGTGGTCTTCCTCTCACAATACTCGTTGTAATTGTACTATCATATTTTCTCCTTGTAGCTTCCCCATCTTGCATTCTTTTCACATGCCCAAACCACCTCAAAGTATGATGTTTCACCCTCTGTACCACTCCACAAATTATTCACATTGCATTCCCTTCTATACCACATCTCTCATACACCCCCTCATTTCTTTCTTCACTCCATCTAGTTATACCACATACTACTCTCACATAGCTTATTTCCACATATTTGATTCTTGACATTTGTGCCTCATTCCATGTCCATGTTTTGGCTGCATAGGTCAGGGTTGGGGGGCTATGATGACCCTTTCTTCACTTCCATTCTTACGCCTATAACTTCATTATTCTATTTAAGGGACCCATTGACTCTTCTACCCTACACTACTCTCTCCTTCATCTCTCCTTCTGTATTACCAGACATACCCAAGATAGCTCCAAATACTTAAATTCTCTCACCCTTTCAAGTCTTTCTCTATTATGTTTGAAATACAGTTTAATACACTTACTTCTTTCACTCTATAGGGTTTTGCAAAATCTATACTTGCACTCTGTTTGCTTTCAAACACCATTACCTTTCTCATATTTGTCTTCAATCTCACATGCTTACACACATCATAAAAGGACACATACAACATTCTGCAATTCCTCTTCACTCTCAGCTAACAGCACATTGTCATCTACAAACAGGCTTGTCACTAGCCACCATACCTCACCACCACACTCTGTCTCTTCACCCCCTTTCCCAGTTTTTGTTTCCATCCCTCTTATCACACCATCCACATACATGTTAAAAAGCTGCAGTGCCATTACACAGCCCTGCTTCACACCCACATGTATACCAAAACGTTTGCTCAACTCTCCATTTGTTACTTCATGTAGGCTTTCACACAACAGTTGTACTCCTGTTCCAGATATCTTTAACACATCTCACAAAGCATTCCTTTCAAATCTTTTGTACGTTTTCTTCAGATCCATAAAAGGTGCAGCTTCTTACCTTTTGCTAGATACTTTTTCACTGTCATTTTCACCACAAAAACCTTATCCAGATATCCCTTACCTTTCCTGAAAGTCTCATGCTCCTCATTTATTCTGCATTCAGTCATTCCATCACTCTGTCATTTAAAACCCTTCATGCAATTTTCCTGATATATTGAATAAAGTTGTATTATATTATACCTGATCGCCGTTTCCCGCGTCAGTGAGGTAGCACCAGGAAACAGATGAAGAAGGTCCCACCTGATCATATACATACATATACATATCAACATATACTTATATACATACATATACATATCAGCATATACACATATACATACATTTACATACACAGACATATGCATGTATACACATGTACATATTCATACTCACTTGCCTTCGACCATTCCTGGCGCTACCCCACCCCACAGAATACAGCATTGCTACCCCTTGCTTCAGCGAGGTAGCATTAGGAAAAGAGACAAAAAAAGGCCACATTCGTTCACACTCAGTTAATAGATTTATGCCCCTATAATTGCTACATACATCTTTAGCACCTATTCCATAGAATAAAAGAACAATAAAGCTTTCACCCAGTTCTCAGGTACAACCCTGTGTTTCTGTGCTAAATTTGATATCATACTTTTTCTCCTCCATACTTCAGCATTTCAGCAGTAATCCCATACACTCCAGGTGCCTTTCCTACCTTCAGCTGATTATTGCCCTTTTTATCTCCCTTCTTGCTGAGGCCCACGAACTTGTATCCTCCTCCTTCCATCCTCCATATGCATGGATGTGACAACTGCTGCCTCACTTCTCACATTCATCAGTTTTTCAAAATACTCTTCCCATCTTCATTACACTTCCTTTTGATTCAGCAACTCACCTTCCTTACTTCTCACATTAACATTTCCACTCTTACAATCCACCTCTTTCCCTTTTACCTCCTTCCGGTACAATTTCTTATTTTCTGTAAACTTTTCAGTCAACTTCCTTGCAAAACATTCTATTCTTTCTTTGATCTTCTCTATCAGCTTCTTAACATTCCGCTTACACATCTTATGTTCTTCCCTCCTAGTTTCATGGACTTCCACTGTTACATTCCTTTTGAGCAATCTACCATATGTGTTTTTCTTCTCTTTCCCTTTTTATTTCTGTATCTCATGACGTATCCAATTACTAATTCTACAACCTTTAACAGTCATCCTCTAAACATTTAAACACCTCATTCGCACATGACGATCCCTACATTTACTACACTCCCAGCTAAACTTTTGGTCTCCTTGCATTCTTACCGATCCATCTTCTCATTTACCAACACTTTTACCTGTCCATTCTTCTTTACACCATACCTCCACTTCTCTCTGATCCTCATCCCCACAAGAATTGCAAAATTGTCATAGTATCTAGAGAATCATCTCAAAATTCTAGCATCTAGGACAGCCTTTCTCAACCTTTCATCCAGTACCTCAGAATTGATCCAACCTCTTTTGCTCTGCTCTTTCATCATTTCTTATAAATGTATACCTAGGATTTATCTTGTGCTGAAAAGAATTGTGTTTGCAACAAATAAACCCCTATCAGCACAGATGTCCACAAGATAACATCCATTCTCATTTACTCCATTCACTCCTCATTTACCAACTATCACACCGATTTCACCGCATCCCACCTTCATAATCATATCACCCAATACAACTACCTTTTTCTGCATCTCATAACGTTTTATACTGTCATTCAAATTTTTCCTTTTTTTGTTTAAGGCTCAAGTCATGGACAAAAGCCTACATCAATGCTGGGCCTTAATTGAAAATTAGAGAGAATTAAGAAACGGAAAAAGAAAAGACAAGGGAAAATTTTTTCCGAATTTTGGAGGAAGTGAAAAACCTGTCGTTTGAAATGTGCCAGGTCATAGTTATTGGGAAAGACATGAAAGGGTAGAGAGTTCCTAAGCTTCAACATGTAGGGAAAGAAGCAGATATCAAAACGGCCCACCCTTGAGTTGCCAATGGCCACACAATGATCGTGTGATGCAGCAGCTTGCTGAGTATTGCATGGTCTAGCTAGTGGTTTGGGCACACAAGTAGCCAGCTCTCAGGAGCAAAAACTAAAGTAATACTTATAGAAGAGGGAAAATGTACCAACATTGTGGTCTAGAGCAAGAGGGTCAAGTTTGGAAATTTGTCTGGGATGGTTTATAAGTTGACCACTTTCGACTCACCTCTGTCAAGTAAGGATGCAGAGCTAGGACCAACCCAAATGTGAGAGCAGTAATCCATACAAGGATAAGTCAATCCTTGTGGTGTAGAGCAAGGGGGTCAAGTTTGGAAACTTGCCTGGGATGGTTTATAAGTCAACCACTTTCGACTCAACTCTGTCGAATAAGGATGCAGAGCTAGGACCAACCCAAATGTGAGAGCAGTAATCCATACAAGGATGAATCAATCCCTTGTATAAACAGAGCAACTGTTCTGTAGAGAAGTTTTGACATCTAAACAGGACACCTAGTTTCTTAGGGGCAGACTTAGCTATTCCCATAATGTGGGGTTTCCAAGAGAGAGTGGATGTTATAGTAATACCAAGTTTGTTCAGTGAGTCAAGAGGTGGAATTACAGAACCCTCAAAAGAGAAACGAGAGTTGTGGAGTTTTTGATAGAAAAATGGGTAGAAATTGTGTCTTTGAGGCATTAAAGTGAACAAGATTTTGTGTACTCCACTGAAATATCTTGTCCAAGGCTGAATTTATTGAGGAAGCTATGTCAGGACAAGATGCAGATTGAGTGAGAGAAGAGGGAGCAGCATTGAAGGTTGTGGATGAATGCAATGTTGGGTCGTCAGAGTATGAGTGCATTGGATTACTTGTGGAGGAGAGGATATTGTTGAAAAAAAGAGAGAAAAAGTGTAGGGGACAAGACAGAATCTTGAGGGACACCGCTGTTGATGGAAAGAAGGTTGGAAACTGATCCATCAACAACCACAGAGATAGATCAGCCATAGAGGAAGCTGAATATGAAGGAGCAAAGTGAGGGAGGGAAGCCAAAAGAGGGGAGCTTAGAGATGAGACCCCAATGCCACACCCTGTCAAAAGCCTTGGATATGTCAAAGGCATGCACACGTGACTTTCCAGAATCTTTCAGGGATGATGTCCTGACAATAGTAAGATAGGAAAGAATATCACCAGCGGATCTTGCCTTAAGGAAGCTGTACTTCATTTAGTCCTTACCTCACACACTCTTCATTTTCACAGTCACATATACACACACCCATACATATGTCACAGTTCCAATCTTTCCTTTCACCCTCACTGCTCTTGATCCATTCCTTCCATGCTCTGTAACACCCTCCAATACTCTCAGTGATAGCATAATTGCAGATCCTTCTTCCTCTCTTCATTGATAATTTTCCTTCAGTTCCATCCATACCACTCCTCCTTCCATGCCCTCCCATAACTTGCATTCATCATTTCCATTTTTATTCTGTACACCCTACTCAAGCATATGGGTTTCCCCAGTCCCTAACACATTCAGAGTTTGATTTTCTATTTTTTCATGAGCTCCCTCCCTCACCAGTCATCCCATTAACATTTAGTGTCATCATCCTTAATCACTTTTCCCATCTACTCCCTAGCATAACTGGTAAACTTTAGTGCCACTTCTTACCCTTTTGTGCTTCACCCTTGACAGGCTATTGGCAGAGGGCAACTCCAGAACTCCAAAGGCAGTGGGGCTCCCAAATTGTTTGAAAATATAAATACCCCAGCACACTTTAAGTGTGTTTGTTTAGATTAAAAAAGAAACTACTACTATTATTACCCTGATGGAGTTGGGCATTGCCTATCCTTTCTGTTGCACCCCAAAGGGTGTTTGATGAGGTCACCACAAGAAGGCATGGTGACTTGGACACTCCAGAAAACTAGGGTGTCCCTTTAAAGCACTGATATTCAATACATTTCCCAATTTTAAACCCATATTGCAGTAGCAATAGCTCCTAATCTCATTGGTTATGTATCAAGTCTTCAATAATTCTCAGGAGCATAACTTAGAATATATCAAGTGAAAATATCAAGTGTCCTACAAAGAACCTTGAGACAAAATTTGATGTGATATCAGAAGAAATAAGAATCATACTTGAAGTGACCACAGAATTTTTTTTAAATAAGGTTGGATTCATGGCTTGTCAGTGATGAACTTTGAGTAGATCATTTTTTGAGGACTTGTGTAATTTAGCAGACAAGACGTGATGAGAGTTACTTGCTATCCCTCCCATTTGGCAAAATTTGATTGTAGTTACTTGTAGGTAGGTGAGTAGGTGCCACACTGTTCACACCTCTTTAGCTTTTTTAACCTTTTCCATTACATCATACCTTTGATAACTCTCTTTTGTATTTACTTGTCCTGAGTGATATCTGTTCAGACTTTTCCAGCCTTAACATTGTTACATCATAACTCTGGTCATTCCCTTTGTATTGGCTTGTTCGTAGTGATATCTATTGTGCATTCCTCCAGCCTTTTGTCCCTCCAGACCAGTATCCACATCTCTTATCATTCCTGTTAGTTCCTTAAAGTACTCCCTCTCCTCTCGTGAATTTAATCCCCTCATCATTCTTTTATACCTGTTTTTCACATAGAGCTTTCTTCAGTAGGTATCTTAACCAGAAATGAATTACAGGTACACCACCAATTTTCCAGCACTCTTGGTTCCAAAACCTTGCCGGATTAACCTTTTTACCAGACCAATCGTGGTCACATAATAATAATTCATCAACACACTTCTAACCCACTAATTATACATCTCCCATGTGCATTGCCAGAATAATGCGATTTTGTCTGCATTATACACCTGCTCAGGACTGAGATGCATTGCTAGAATAATGCAGTCTCATCTGCATTATACACCTGCTCAGGGCTGAGGTGCTTGTCAGCTACGAGTTTTGCAAATTTGTCCACATACTCGGCAGCTCCTTCATGGCTCGCAGACCGCTTTTCTCCACACACTTTATTCATGGAAATTTCATGACGCTTCTTGAATCTTTGAAGCCATCCTTTACTATATTCATGCTCATGTTGTAATTTAAGTTCCTTATGGAGCAACTTAGCCTGGTCCATTATTATGCTACCTGACAAGTCCACTCCATCACTCTGACGCTGTCGAAACCATTCCATCATCACTTGATCATGCTCAGTACTCTTACTATCTTTCACAGTTTTTCTAATCGTTATTTGCTTCTTGGAATCGGTGTCTGCAAAGAATTTTGATATTTTCTCCCTTTGCTTCTTTATATCATAAACAGTTGATGAACCAATACTGTAGATGTCACACAGCTTATGCACCGAAACACCACGGTCCATTTTTTTCAGCATTACTACTCTATCTTGGATCGATATGGACTGGTATTTACGTTTGAACTCCACAACTGATACTCTCATATAAGCCATAGTTAGGGTTAGATTTAAGCAAAATAAGCTAAGAGTCTCACAGAATTGCAGTATCACCACCAATAAGTGCAGTGTAAAGAATGTAAATAAGCATGCCCTACACACAACGCCATCTGTGGCTGCCCAGCAAACTAGTCTGGTGGCTGCGGTAATTTCAAGTTCCCTCACATAATTTTGTCCAGACTAAAGGTGCCAAACCATCAGTTCCCAGAAATTCAGTGGTTTACCTGTATTGTATTATTACCTCATTATACTGTATGGAGAAGAAGTTTTACACTCATGGGGCACCATCTTTTGTACATTCTCTTGTGTCATACAGTATTTTTAAATATATTTGTACTGTCTCCATTAAGCATGTCCTCAGTCCTCTTTTTCCATGCATCCACCACTCATATGCTATAAAAGTATATCTTTAAATCCTTTTTAAGAAGATTCTTGCTTAATTTCATGTTGTGTCCTGTGGTTGCTCTATCCCCATACCTCTCAGAGAATTGTTCATTGACTACATCAGTGTTTTTCAACCAGGATGTCACAACTGTATCAACTCTCTTGCCCTACCCAGACCATCTTACCATTATAAATAATGTATTAATTGTTACTTCAGAAATGTAATTTTTTGTGATTGATAATTGATTCTTGTATACTGCTATATACAGAATGTGATACCAAGTATTACTGATAGTCTTTACATAAAGTGTGAAGACATACTAGTATCTGCTTTACAATTTATTCATTATAGTTGTATACCATCTAATATGTGATTGATTTTCATCAGCTATGTTTACTTCTCTTTGAGAGGTCACAAGGCATTTTATTACTCATTATTACTCCTCTGAGTCCCATATAATGAAAGACTGTGCCGCTTAACTTGCACCTATGCTTGCTCAACTGTTCTGTTTCTGTTTAAAAACTAAAATCTTTCCTCCTTTTTGGAAGCATGCATTGTCACGTCCCATCCCTAAGAAGGGTGACCATTCTAACCCTTCTAACTATCGTCCTATTGCTTTAGCATCTTCCATTTCCAAAGCCTTTGAACCCCTCCTCAACTCCCATATCCTTAGACACCTTGAATCTCACAGTCTTCTCTGTGTTCACCAGTATGGCTTCTGTAAGGCAAGTTCCAATGGAAGTACTCTTTCTTACTAATGTCTGGTCATCATCCCTAAAAGATCTGGGGGAGTCTTGTATAGTTTTCCTTGACATATTGAAAGCTTTTGTCAGGGTGTGGCATTGGGGTCTCATCTCAAGGGTCCTTTCATTTGGCTTCCTTTCTTCTCTTTGCTCCTTCAAATCTAGCTTCCTCTCCAGCTGATCTGTCTCTGGTTGTTGATGGATCAGCCTACTCACCTTTCTCTATCAACTCCCTTTTTCTCCCTCAAGGTTCTGTCCTGTCCCTTACACTTTTTCCTCCTATTTGTCAACAATTTTCTCTTTTCCACAAATAATCAAATGCACTCATATGCTGACATTTTAACACTGCATTCATCCACATTTTTCAGTTCTATTCCCTCTCTCACTCAATCTACATCTCCTTTTGACTCATCTTTCTTTATGAATTCAGACTTGAACTGGATATATCAGTGGAGTAGATGAAATCTAGGTAAGTTTAATGCCTCCAAGACCCAGTTTCTACCCATCTCTCTATTAAAAACTCCATGCATCTCTCATTTTTCCTTTGACAGTACTGTAATAACTACCTCTTGACTCAATATACATACCTGTTATTACTGTAACATCCACTCTTTATTGGAAACCTCACATTATGGAAACTGCTAAGCCTGCCTTCAAGAAACTGGATGTCCTGTTTTGATGTCAAAATTTCCTTTCTTTTGAACAGTTGTTCCATTTATACAAAGGATTGATTCGTGCTTGTACAGAGTACTGCTCTCGCATCTTGGGTGGCTCTTGCTCTCCATACTTATTTAACGGTTGAGTCAAAAGTGGTCCAACTTATAAACTCACACGGGCAAACTTTGAAAGTTGATCCTCTTGCCCTATGCCACAGTGTTGGTTCACTTTCCCTTTTCTATAGGTATTACTTTGGTTTTTGCTTTCTAGATCTGGCTGCTTGTATGCCCCCTCCACTAACTAGACAATGCAATACTTGGCAAGCTGCTGCATCACATGATTGCTGTGTGGCCATTGGCATTTCAAGGGTGGGCCATTTTGATAACTCTTTCCTTCCTTATGCCTTGAAGCTTTGGAACTCTCTACCTGCTCATGTCTCTCCTAGTAGCTATGCCTGGCACATTTCTAAAGACATGTTGTCCACTTCCTCCAAAATTTGTAAATTCTTTTTCTTGTTGTCTTTGTCCCTTTAAGGCCTGGTCTTGATGTGGACTTTTATCTGTGACTGAAGCCTCCAGTGTAAAAGAAAAGTGTAAAGGGTGCCACAAAATAAGATACATGACTTTAGAGTGCTGTCTGCTTGCTTCTTCTAAAAGCTTACCTTTCACAAGGCATCTCTTTCAACCCTACCTTATGCTTTCTCTAGATCCATAGATGCCACATACATATCCGTCTTTTCTCTAAGCATTTCTTACACACATTCTTTAAAGCAAACACAACCTCTACCTGTTCTGAAACTACACTGTCTTCCTCTGTCTGATACTCTGTACATGCATACACCCTCTCAATCGCTACTGTCCCATACAACTTAACAGGTACATTCAACAAGTTTATACCTCTGTAGCTTGAACACTCACCTTTATCCCCTCTGCCTTTATACAGTGGCACTATACTTGCATTCTGCTGATCCTCATGCATCTCAATATGATCCATACATAGATTGAGAATCCTAACTAACCAGTCAAAAACACAGTCACTGCTTTTCTTGAGACGTTCACCTGCAGTACCATCCACTCCAGCTGCCTTGCCTCATTTCATCTTATGTAAGGCTTTCACCACCTTTTCTCTCTTCACCAAACCACTCTTCATGATTCTTTCACTTTGCAAACCACCCCACACCCCAAAATCCTACATGTGCCACCCTATCATTAATCACATTCAACAGTTCTTCAAAATACTTGCTCATTCTCTTCCTCTCTGTATTAATGCATGTTATTATTTCTCTATTTGCTTCCTCACCTATGTTTCCAGTTGTTCTCTTGTTTTTAGCACACTACCTCCCTCCAAAACATTGTATTCTGCCTTCTTTTTCAACCCCTGCACCTTCCTCTTAACCTCTTGCTGCTTCCTGTTATATCTTTTCCAATTTTTGCTTTTATTCCCTATAAGTACTCCCCATATACCTCTCTTTATCTTTCACTAACAACTTTACTTCTTCATCCCACCACCATTCACTATCCATTCTAATCTGTCCACCTCCCACCTTATACATGCCACATGCATCTCTCACACATGCAGGCACTGCATCCCTAAATGTCTCTCATTCCTCACCCACTCCCCATAGCTTCATTTGCTCTCATCTTTTGCTATTCTTGGGAAGTGAGTCAGTTGTTGTTCGCTGATGATACAGCGCTGGTGGCTGATTCATGTGAGAAACTGCAGAAGCTGGTGACTGAGTTTGGTAAAGTGTGTGAAAGAAGAAAGTTAAGAGTAAATGTGAATAAGAGCAAGGTTATTAGGTACAGTAGGGTTGAGGGTCAAGTCAATTGGGAGGTGAGTTTGAATGGAGAAAAACTGGAGGAATTGAAGTGTTTTAGATATCTGGGAGTGGATCTGGCAGCAGATGGAACCATGGAAGCGGAAGTGGATCATAGGGTGGGGGAGGGGGCGAAAATTCTGGGAGCCTTGAAGAATGTGTGAAAGTCGAGAACATTATCTCGGAAAGCAAAAATGGGTATGTTTGAAGGAATAGTGGTTCCAACAATGTTGTATGGTTGCGAGGCGTGGGCTATGGATAGAGTTGTGCGCAGGAGGATGGATGTGCTGGAAATGAGATGTTTGAGGACAATGTATGGTGTGAGGTGGTTTGATCGAGTAAGTAACGTAAGGGTAAGAGAGATGTGTGGAAATAAAAAGAGCGTGGTTGACAGAGCAGAAGAGGGTGTTTTGAAATGGTTTGGGCACATGGAGAGAATGAGTGAGGAAAGATTGACCAAAAGGATAAATGTGTCGGAGGTGGAGGGAACGAGGAGAAGAGGGAGACCAAATTGGAGGTGGAAAGATGGAATGAAAAAGATTTTGTGTGATCGGGGCCTGAACATGCAGGAGGGTGAAAGGAGGGCAAGGAATAGAGTGAATTGGAGCGATGTGGTATACCGGGGTTGACGTGCTGTGAGTGGATTGAATCAGGGCATGTGAAGCGTCTGGGGTAAACCATGAAAAGCTGTGTAGGTATGTATATTTGCATGTGTGGACGTATGTATATACATGTGTATGGGGGTGGGTTGGGCCATTTCTTTCGTCTGTTTCCTTGCGCTACCTCACAAACGCGGGAGACAGCGACAAAGCAAAAAAAAAAAAAAACAACATTTAATCTCTCATGGTATTTCTTCACATAAGATATCTGGGAGTGGATCTGGCAGCGGATGGAACCATGGAAGCGGAAGTGGATCATAGGGTGGGGGAGGGGGCGAAAATCCTGGGAGCCTTGAAGAATGTGTGGAAGTCGAGAACATTATCTCGGAAAGCAAAAATGGGTATGTTTGAAGGAATAGTGGTTCCAACAATGTTGTATGGTTCCGAGGCGTGGGCTATGGATAGAGTTGTGCGCAGGAGGATGGATGTGCTGGAAATGAGATGTTTGAGGACAATGTGTGGTGTGAGGTGGTTTGATCGAGTAAGTAACGTAAGGGTAAGAGAGATGTGTGGAAATAAAAAGAGCGTGGTTGAGAGAGCAGAAGAGGGTGTTTTGAAATGGTTTGGGCACATGGAGAGAATGAGTGAGGAAAGATTGACCAAGAGGATATATGTGTCGGAGGTGGAGGGAACGAGGAGAAGTGGGAGACCAAATTGGAGGTGGAAAGATGGAGTGAAAAAGATTTTGTGTGATCGGGGCCTGAACATGCAGGAGGGTGAAAGGAGGGCAAGGAATAGAGTGAATTGGATCGATGTGGTATACCGGGGTTGACGTGCTGTCAGTGGATTGAATCAGGGCATGTGAAGCGTCTGGGGTAAACCATGGAAAGCTGTGTAGGTATGTATATTTGCGTGTGTGGACGTATGTATATATATATTATTTTATTTTTATTATACTTTGTCGCTGTCTCCCGCGTTTGAGAGGTAGCGCAAGGAAACAGACGAAAGAAATGGCCCAACCCCCCCCATACACATGTATATACATACGTCCACACACGCAAATATACATACCTACACAGCTTTCCATGGTTTACCCCAGACGCTTCACATGCCTTGCTTCAATCCACTGACAGCACGTCAACCCCGGTATACCACATCGCTCCAATTCACTCTATTCCTTGCCCTCCTTTCACCCTCCTGCATGTTCAGGCCCCGATCACACAAAATCTTTTTCACTCCATCTTTCCACCTCCAATTTGGTCTCCCTCTTCTCCTTGTTCCCTCCACCTCCGACACATATATCCTCTTGGTCAATCTTTCCTCACTCATCCTCTCCATGTGCCCAAACCACTTCAAAACACCCTCTTCTGCTCTCTCAACCACGCTCTTTTTATTTCCACACATCTCTCTTACCCTTACGTTACTCACTTGATCAAACCACCTCACACCACACATTGTCCTCAAACATCTCATTTCCAGCACATCCATCCTCCTGCGCACAACTCTATCCATAGCCCACGCCTCGCAACCATACAACATTGTTGGAACCACTATTCCTTCAAACATACCCATTTTTGCTTTCCGAGATAATGTTCTCGACTTCCACACATTCTTCAAGGCCCCCAGGATTTTCGCCCCCTCCCCCACCCTATGATCCACTTCCGCTTCCATGGTTCCATCCGCTGCCAGATCCACTCCCAGATATCTAAAACACTTCACTTCCTCCAGTTTTTCTCCATTCAAACTCACCTCCCAATTGACTTGACCCTCAACCCTACTGTACCTAATAACCTTGCTCTTATTCACATTTACTCTTAACTTTCTTCTTCCACACACTTTTCCAAACTCAGTCACCAGCTTCTGCAGTTTCTCACATGAATCAGCCACCAGCGCTGTATCATCAGCGAACAACAACTGACTCACTTCCCAAGCTCTCTCATCCCCAACAGACTTCATACTTGCCCCTCTTTGCAAAACTCTTGCATTTACCTCCCTAACAACCCCATCCATAAACAAATTAAACAACCATGGAGACATCACACACCCCTGCCGCAAACCTACATTCACTGAGAACCAATCACTTTCCTCTCTTCCTACACGTACACATGCCTTACATCCTCGATAAAAACTTTTCACTGCTTCTAACAACTTTCCTCCCACACCATATATTCTTAATACCTTCCACAGAGCATCTCTATCAACTCTATCATATGCCTTCTCCAGATCCATAAATGCTACATACAAATCCATTTGCTTTTCTAAGTATTTCTCACATACATTCTTCAAAGCAAACGCCTGATCCACACATCCTCTACCACTTCTGAAACCATACTGCTCTTCCCCAATCTGATGCTCTGTACATGCCTTCACCCTCTCAATCAATACCCTCCCATATAATTTACCAGGAATACTCAACAAACTTATACCTCTGTAATTTGAGCACTCACTCTTATCCCCTTTGTCTTTGTACAATGGCACTATGCACGCATTCTGCCAATCCTCAGGCACCTCACCATGAGTCATACATACATTAAATAACCTTACCAACCAGTCAACAATACAGTCACCCCCTTTTTTAATAAATTCCACTGCAATACCATCCAAACCTGCTGCCTTGCCGGCTTTCATCTTCCGCAAAGCTTTCACTACCTCTTCTCTGTTTACCAAATCATTTTCCCTAACCCTCTCACTTTGCACACCACCTCGACCAAAACACCCTATATCTGCCACTCTGTCATCAAACACATTCAACAAACCTTCAAAATACTCACTCCATCTCCTCACATCACCACTACTTGTTATCACCTCCCCATTTGTGCCCTTCACTGAAGTTCCCATTTGCTCCCTTGTCTTATGCACTTTATTTACCTCCTTCCAGAACATCTTTTTATTCTCCCTAAAATTTAATGATACTCTCTCACCCCAACTCTCATTTGCCCTTTTTTTCACCTCTTGCACCTTTCTCTTGACCTCCTGTCTCTTTCTTTTATACATCTCCCACTCAATTGCATTTTTTCCCTGCAAAAATCGTCCAAATGCCTCTCTCTTCTCTTTCACTAATACTCTTACTTCTTCATCCCACCACTCACTACCCTTTCTAATCAACCCACCTCCCACTCTTCTCATGCCACAAGCATCTTTTGCGCAATCCATCACTGATTCCCTAAATACATCCCATTCCTCCCCCACTCCCCTTACTTCCATTGTTCTCACCTTTTTCCATTCTGTACTCAGTCTCTCCTGGTACTTCCTCACACAGGTCTCTTTCTCAAGCTCACTTACTCTCACCACCCTCTTCACCCCAACATTCACTCTTCTTTTCTGAAAACCCATACAAATCTTCACCTTAGCCTCCACAAGATAATGATCAGACATCCCTCCAGTTGCACCTCTCAGCACATTAACATCCAACTTGTCTATGTCCCTCTTTTTAAACCAAGTATTCCCAATCACCAGTCCTTTTTCACAACACAAGTCTACAAGCTGCCCACCATTTCCACTCATTCATGAATACCCTATCCCCCCTAGTTATACACTCAGTTGCCACATTACTTACCTTCGAATTTAAATCACACATCGCTGATACCTGGTCTCCTGTTTCAAAACTGCTAATGCTCTCACTCATCTGTTCTGAAAACATTTGCATAATCACCCATCTCACTCCTTCTACTTTAATTTCCACCTAGATCAGTCAACTGCTCACTTCCTTACACACTCTCACACATTTTTACGACAATTGCTTCAGCAGTAATGCTATCCCTTAGCTCTTGTCCTCTCTTCAACCACTGACATTACTCATAAGACATTTCCAAACAATTTTTCCCCTTTACCTTTGAGCCTTGTTTCATTCAGAGCTAGAACATCCAGGTTTCTTTCCTCAAACATATTACTTGTCTCTCCTTTCTTCTCATCATGTTTACATCCACACACATTTAGACACCCCAGCCTGGGCCTTCAAGGAGGATTAGCACCCCTCACTTGACTCATTCTTCTGTTCCACTTTTAGAAATTGCAGTACAAGAAGGGAATGGTTTCCATCCCCACATTCCTTCCTCTTTCAGTCACCTTCTATGACATGCAGGAATACAAAGGTAGAATTCTGTCTCCTCTACCCCAGGGATAATTAGGCTGAGAAAAAACAATAAATGATAGGAAGAATACTTTTCCCACTATAGTGCTTCCATAGCTAAAGAAGGTCAACAGTCTGTTTAAAACTACTTGGTTACTATTACAACCATTGTAAAAAGATTTTACCAATACTAATTCACCTGAGTATTACTGATAAAGAGAAGCGTAATGCTTACAATATAAAAATTGCCATATAAATTAACTACATTCATACATTTTCAACAAAGCTAAGTATATGATATGGAGCTTCCACTTCTATATACTTTTCTATTATCATTACCTGCATTCCAGCTTACATGGGTGGATCACCTGCCTTTAAGCTTACTTTCACTTAATCTAGAATATAATACAATAACTGCTGAAAATGACATTGTAAAATCATGCCAAGTTGCGAAAATTTTTATACCGTGAATTATGAAAGACTGTATCAATACTCTTTATCAGTATTTACATGGTGCTACTTAATGGATTATATGGTCTGCTATCAATACATTCTCAACAATTTACTGTCCACACATTATTTTGCATAGGAATAACTGATCCTACAAACTTTCTTCTCCAAACCTCTAGAGCTGATCTGCAATGAAATATCAAATAATTGGAATAATGGAAAGCATTTTGATATGAGATGCCTATTATATTTTTTTGGTGTATTTCCTCTTTCGCTTTAAGTTTCATAGTTGCTTAGAGATGGTGGGGGACTTTGGCTGTGACAGGGCTTGGCTCAAGGATCTATGTACAGCACTTCACGTTGCACTGACTGAATGGATATACAGCACTTCACCAGGCACAGTTCATAATGGTGTGACATTGAGGCATACATTGGACTGTTCTCACCAGTCTGACCCAACACTTTCTTCATTAAATATTTTATATCAGAAAGAAGGCAGCATGATGCACAGTATTCATAGATGGGACAACAACCATGAGTATTGCATAACAGCAGTTTGTATCATCTGCAACACTGTGGCATTTATCATTATCATTATTCATGATTTTAGCATGTCCCCAGGACGACAGGGGACCCCATGAGAGTGGTGCTGGGGTTATAGAAAATGTTTGTACTTAAACTTTATTTGCCATTTCCTGCATAGGAATAAATAAAGAATGGCCTGACACACTTTCATCCACCCTCAAGCTGTCACATATGATGCCCCAAAATCAGAGACTCCAACCCACAACCAAATCCCACTGACCTTTCTGTTTTTGACCTGCCCACTTCATATGTTTGGTTTCAATCCATTGACAGCATTTCACTCCATGTATCCCTCACTACTCCAGTTTGCTCTATTCCATATATGCCCGACATGTTCCTGCATGATCTGGCCTCAATCACTCAAAGCATCTTTCACTCCATCCTTCCATTTCATCCTCTGTGTCTCCCTTCTCCCTCTACCTTCCACTTCAGATGCATATACCCTCTTAGTCAATCTCTTCATTCTTTCTTTTTATATGTCCTATCCACTTAACACACATTCAGAACTCTCAGCCACACTTCTGTTACTATGACACCTTCATCTAACCTATCATGTATTACTTGATCAAGCCTCATAACACCATGGCCTTTCCTACGGACTTCTGTTGTATAGTGGTTAGTATTGCTGCCTAAGATATTCCCATGGGCTGTCTAGAATCAAGCACATTGGTTTGAATGCCGGATATGGCAGTTGGTTCACTCAGCCTAACTGTTCATCATCCCATAGAGGCTGATTGATAAAACTGAGCACCTGGCTTAGGCTATATATATAGCGGAAGTGGATCATAGGGTGGGGAAGGGGACGAAAATCCTGGGAGCTGTGAAGAATGTGTGGAAGTCGAGAACATTATCTCGGAGAGCAAAAATGGGTATGTTTGAAGGAATAGTGGTTCCAACAATGTTGTATGGTTACGAGGCGTGGGCTATGGATAGAGTTGTGCGCAGGAGGATGGATGTGCTGGAAATGAGATGTTTAAGGACAATGTGTGTTGTGAGGTGGTTTGATCGAGTAAGTAACATAAGGGTAAGAGAGATGTGTGGAAATAAAAAGAGCGTGGTTGAGAGAGCAGAAGAGGGTGTTTTGAAATGGTTTGGGCACATGGAGAGAATGAGTGAGGAAAGATTGTCCAAGAGGATATATGTGTCGGAGGTGGAGGGAACAAGGAGAAGTGGGAGACCAAATTGGAGGTGGAAAGATGGAGTGAAAAGATTTTGTGTGATCGGGGCCTGAACATGCAGGAGGGTGAAAGGAGGGCAAGGAATAGAGTGAATTGGATCGATGTGGTATACCGGGGTTGATGTGCTGTCA
The DNA here is from genome assembly GCF_036320965.1 of Panulirus ornatus. Classification (NCBI taxonomy): domain Eukaryota; kingdom Metazoa; phylum Arthropoda; class Malacostraca; order Decapoda; family Palinuridae; genus Panulirus; species Panulirus ornatus. The sequence continues at coordinate 101,220,538 of NC_092225.1, read as the reverse complement.
CTGGATTGAATCAAGGCATGTGTATGGGGGTGGGTTGGGCCATTTCTTTCGTCTGTTTCCTTGCGCTACCTCGCAAACGCGGGAGACAGCGACAAAAAAAAATAAATAAAAAATGAAATAAATATATATATAATGCAAGAGTTTTGGAAAGAGGGGCAAGTATGAAGTCTGTTGTGGATGAGACAGCTTGGGAAGGGAGTCAGTTGTTGTTCGCTGATGATACAGTGCTGGTGGCTGATTCATGTGAGAAACTGCAGAAGCTGGTGACTGAGTTTGGTAAAGTGTGTGAAAGAAGAAAGTTAAGAGTAAATGTGAATAAGAGCAAGGTTATTAGGTACAGTAGGGTTGAGGGTCAAGTCAATTGGGAGGTAAGTTTGAATGGAGAAAAACTGGAGGAAGTAAAGTGTTTTAGATATCTGGGAGTGGATCTGGCAGCGGATGGAACCATGGAAGCGGAAGTGAATCATAGGGTGGGGGAGGGGGCGAAAATCCTGGGAGCCTTGAAGAATGTGTGGAAATTGAGAACATTATCGAGAACATTAAGTCGAGAACATTAAGTAACGTAAGGGTAAGAGAGATGTGTGGAAATAAAAAGAGCGTGGTTGAGACAGCAGAAGAGGGTGTTTTGAAATGGTTTGGGCACATGGAGAGAATGAGTGAGGAAAGATTGACCAAGAGGATATATGTGTTGGAGGTGGAGGGAACGAGGAGAAGTGGGAGACCAAATTGGAGGTGGAAAGATGGAGTGAAAAAGATTTTGTGTGATCGGGGCCTGAACATGCGGGAGGGTGAAAGGAGGGCAAGGAATAGAGTGAATTGGATCGATGTGGTATACCGGGGTTGACGTGCTGTCAGTGGATTGAATCAGGGTATGTGAAGCATCTGGGGTAAACCATGGAAAGCTGTGTAGGTATGTATATTTGCGTGTGTGGACGTGTATGTATATACATTGTGTATGGGGGTGGGTTGGGCCATTTCTTTCATCTGTTTCCTTGCGCTACCTCGCAAACGCGGGAGACAGTGACAAAGAAAAAATATATATATATATATATATGTATGTATGTATCCCTGGGGATAGGGGAGAAAGAATACTTCCCATGTATTCCCTGCGTGTCGTAGAAGGCGACTAAAAGGGGAGGGAGCGGGTGGCTGGAAATCCTCCCCTCTCGTTTTTTTTTAATTTTCCTAAAGAAGGAACAGAGAAGGGGGCCAGGTGAGGATTTTCCCTCTAAGGCCCAGTCCTCTGTTCTTAACGCTACCTCACAAACGCGGGAAATGGCGAATCGTATGAAAAAAATATATATATATATATTTTTTTTTTTTTCTTTGTCACTGTCTCCCGCGTTTGCGAGGTAGCGCGAGGAAACAGACGAAAGAAATGGCCCAACCCACCCCCATACACATGTATATACATACGTCCACACACGCAAATATACATACCTACACAGCTTTCCATGGTTTACCCAAGACGCTTCACATGCCTTGATTCAATCCACTGACAGCACGTCAACCCCGGTATACCACATCGATACAATTCACTCTATTCCTTGCCCTCCTTTCACCCTCCCGCATGTTGAGGCCCCGATCACACAAAATCTTTTTCACTCCATCTTTCCACCTCCAATTTGGTCTCCCTCTTCTCCTCGTTCCCTCCACCTCCGACACATATATCCTCTTGGTCAATCTTTCCTCACTCATTCTCTCCATGTGACCAAACCATTTCAAAACACCCTCTTCTGCTCTCTCAACCACGCTCTATTTATTTCCACACATCTCTCTTACCCTTACGTTACTTACTCAATCAAACCACCTCACACCACACATTGTCCTCAAACATCTCATTTCCAGCACATCCATCCTCCTGCGCACAACTCTATCCATAGTCCACGCCTCGCAACCATACAACATTGTTGGAACCACTATTCCTTCAAACATACCCATTTTTGCTTTCCGAGATAATGTTCTCGACTTCCACACATTCTTCAAGGCTCCCAGAATTTTCGCCCCCTCCCCCACCCTATGATCCACTTCCGCTTCCATGTTTCCATCCGCTGCCAGTTCCACTCCCAGATATCTAAAACACTTCACTTCCTCCAGTTTTTCTCCATTCAAACTCACCTCCAAATTGACTTGACCCTCAACCCAACTGTACCTAATAACCTTGCTCTTATTCACATTTACTCTTAACTTTCTTCTTTCACACACTTTACCAAACTCAGTCACCAGCTTCTGCAGTTTCTCACATGAATCAGCCACCAGCGCTGTATCATCAGCGAACAACAACTGACTCACTTCCCAAGCTCTCTCATCCCCAACAGACTTCATCCTTGCCCCTCTTTCCAAAACTCTTGCATTCACCTCCCTAACAACCCCATCCATAAACAAATTAAACAACCATGGAGACATCACACACCCCTGCTGCAAACCTACATTCACTGAGAACCAATCACTTTCCTCTCTTCCTACACGTACACATGCCTTACATCCTCGATAAAAACTTTTCACTGCTTCTAACAACTTGCCTCCCACACCATATATTCTTAATACCTTCCACAGAGCATCTCTATCAACTCTATCATATGCTTTCTCCAGATCCATAAATGCTACATACAAGAGAAAGGTGCAAGAGGTGAAAAAAAGGGCAAATGAGAGTTGGGGTTAGAGAGTATCATTAAATTTTAGGGAGAATAAAAAGATGTTCTGGAAGGAGGTAAATAAAGTGCGTAAGACAAGGGAGCAAATGGGAACTTCAGTGAAGGGCGCAAATGGGGAGGTGATAACAAGTAGTGGTGATGTGAGAAGGAGATGGAGTGAGTATTTTGAAGGTTTGTTGAATGTGTTTGATGATAGAGTGGCAGATATAGGGTGTTTTGGTCGAGGTGGTGTGCAAAGTGCGAGGGTTAGGGAAAATGATTTGGTAAACAGAGAAGAAGTAGTAAAAGCTTTGCGGAAGATGAAAGCCGGCAAGGCAGCAGGTTTGGATGGTATTGCAGTGGAATTTATTAAAAAAGCGGGTGACAGTATTGTTGACTGGTTGGTAAGGTTATTTAATGTATGTATGACTCATGGTGAGGTGCCTGAGGATTGGCGGAATGCGTGCATAGTGCCATTGTACAAAGGCAAAGGGGATAAGAGTGAGTGCTCAAATTACAGAGGTATAAGTTTGTCGAGTATTCCTGGCAAATTGTATGGGAGGGTATTGATTGAGAGGGTGAAGGCATGTACAGAGCATCAGATTGGGGAAGAGCAGTGTGGTTTCAGAAGTGGTAGAGGATGTGTGGATCAGGTGTTTCCTTTGAAGAATGTATGTGAGAATTACTTAGAAAAGCAAATGGATATATATATATATATATATATATATATATATATATATATATATATATATATATATATATATATATGAATGCAAAGGTGAGTAATGTGGCAGTTGAGGGAATAATTGGTATGCATGGGGTGTTCAGTGTTGTAAATGGAAATGGTGAAGAGCTTGTAGATTTATGTGCTGAAAAAGGACTGATGATTGGGAATACCTGGTTTAAAAAGCGAGATATACATAAGTATACTTATGTAAGTAGGAGAGATGGCCAGAGAGCGTTATTGGATTACGTGTTAATTGACAGGCGTGCGAAAGAGAGACTTTTGGATGTTAATGTGCTGAGAGGTGCAACTGGAGGGATGTCTGATCATTATCTTGTGGAGGCTAAGGTGAAGATTAGTATGGGTTTTCAGAAAAGAGGAGTGAATGTTGGGGTGAAGAAGGTGGTGAGAGTGAGTGAGCTTGGGAAGGAGACCTGTGTGGGGAAGTACCAGGAGAGACTGTGTACAGAATGGAAAAAGGTGAGAACAATGGAAGTAAGGGGAGTGGGGGAGGAATGGGATGTATTTAGGGAATCAGTGATGGATTGCGCAAAAGATGCTTGTGGCATGAGAAGAGTGGGAGGTGGGCTGTTTAGAAAGGGTAGTGAGTGGTGGGATGAAGAAGTAAGAGTATTAGTGAAAGAGAAGAGAGAGGCATTTGGACGATTTTTGCAGGGAAAAAATGCAATTGAGTGGGAGAAGTATAAAAGAAAGAGACAGGAGGTCAAGAGAAAGGTGCAAGAGGTGAAAAAAAGGGCAAATGAGAGTTGGGGTGAGAGACTATCAGTAAATTTTAGGGAGAATAAAAAGATGTTCTGGAAGGAGGTAAATAGGGTGCGTAAGACAAGGGAGCAAATGGGAACTTCAGTGAAGGGCGTAAATGGGGAGGTGATAACAAGTAGCGGTGATGTGAGAAGGAGATGGAATGAGTATTTTGAAGGTTTGTTGAATGTGTCTGATGACAGAGTGGCAGATATAGGGTGTTTTGGTCGAGGTGGTGTGCAAAGTGAGAGGGTTAGGGAAAATGATTTGGTAAACAGAGAAGAGGTAGTAAAAGCTTTGCGGAAGATGAAAGCCGGCAAGGCAGCAGGTTTGGATGGTATTGCAGTGGAATTTATTAAAAAAGGGGGGTGACTGTATTGTTGACTGGTTGGTAAGGTTATTTAATGTATGTATGACTCATGGTGAGGTGCCTGAGGATTGGCGGAATGCGTGCATAGTGCCATTGTACAAAGGCAAAGGGGATAAGAGTGAGTGCTCAAATTACAGAGGTATAAGTTTGTTGAGTATTCCTGGTAAATTATATGGGAGGGTATTGATTGAGAGGGTGAAGGCATGTACAGAGCATCAGATTGGGGAAGAGCAGTGCGGTTTCAGAAGTGGTAGAGGATGTGTGGATCAGGTGTTTGCTTTGAAGAATGTATGTGAGAAATACTTAGAAAAGCAAATGGATTTGTATGTAGCATTTATGGATCTGGAGAAGGCATATGATAGAGTTGATAGAGATGCTCTGTGGAAGGTATTAAGAATATATGGTGTGGGAGGCAAGTTGTTAGAAGCAGTGAAAAGTTTTTATCGAGGATGTAAGGCATGTGTACGTGTAGGAAGAGAGGAAAGTGATTGGTTCTCAGTGAATGTAGGTTTGCGGCAGGGGTGTGTGATGTCTCCATGGTTGTTTAATTTGTTTATGGATGGGGTTGTTAGGGAGGTAAATGCAAGAGTCCTGGAAAGAGGGGCAAGTATGAAGTCTGTTGGGGATGAGAGAGCTTGGGAAGTGAGTCAGTTGTTGTTCGCTGATGATACAGCGCTGGTGGCTGATTCATGTGAGAAACTGCAGAAGCTGGTGACTGAGTTTGGTAAAGTGTGTGGAAGAAGAAAGTTAAGAGTAAATGTGAATAAGAGCAAGGTTATTAGGTACAGTAGGGGTGAGGGTCAAGTCAATTGGGAGGTGAGTTTGAATGGAGAAAAACTGGAGGAAGTGAAGTGTTTTAGATATCTGGGAGTGGATCTGTCAGCGGATGGAACCATGGAAGCGGAAGTGGATCATAGGGTGGGGGAGGGGGCGAAAATTTTGGGAGCCTTGAAAAATGTGTGGAAGTCGAGAACATTATCTCGGAAAGCAAAAATGGGTATGTTTGAAGGAATAGTGGTTCCAACAATGTTGTATGGTTGCGAGGCGTGGGCTATGGATAGAGATGTGCGCAGGAGGATGGATGTGCTGGAAATGAGATGTTTGAGGACAATGTGTGGTGTGAGGTGGTTTGAGCGAGTGAGTAACGTAAGGGTAAGAGAGATGTGTGGAAATAAAAAGAGCGTGGTTGAGAGAGCAGAAGAGGGTGTTTTGAAATGGTTTGGGCACATGGAGAGAATGAGTGAGGAAAGATTGACCAAGAGGATATATGTGTCGGAGGTGGAGGGAACGAGGAGAAGAGGGAGACCAAATTGGAGGTGGAAAGATGGAGTGAAAAAGATTTTGTGTGATCGGGGCCTGAACATGCAGGAGGGTGAAAGGAGGGCAAGGAATAGAGTGAATTGGAGCGATGTGGTATACAGGGGTTGACGTGCTGTCAGTGGATTGAATCAAGGCATGTGAAGCGTCTGGGGTAAACCATGGAAAGCTGTGTAGGTATGTATATTTGCGTGTGTGGACGTATGTACATGTGTATGGGGGGGGGTTGGGCCATTTCTTTCGTCTGTTTCCTTGCGCTACCTCGCAAACGCGGGAGACAGCGACAAAGTATAAAAAAAAAAAAAAAAAAAAAAATATATATATATATTTATTTTTTTTTTTTTTTTTTCATACTATTCGCCATTTCCCGCGATAGCGAGGTAGCGTTAAGAACAGAGGACTGGGCCTTTGAGGGAATATCGTCACCTGGCCCCCTTCTCTGTTCCTTCTTTTGGAAAATTAAAAAAAACGAGAGGGAAGGATTTCCAGCCCCCCGCTCCCTTCCCTTTTAGTCGCCTTCTACGACACGTAGGGAATATGTGGGAAGTATTCTTTCTCCCCTATCCCCAGGGATATATATATATATATATATATATATATATATATATATATATATATATATATATATATATATATATATATATATATATATTTTTTTTTTCCTTTGTCGCTGTCTCCCGCGTTTGTGAGGTAGCGCAAGGAAACAGACGAAAGAAATGGCCCAACCCACCCCCATACACATGCCTTGATTCAATCCACTGACAGCACGTCAACCCCGGTATACCACATCGCTCCAATTCACTCTATTCTTTGCCCTCCTTTCACCCTCCTGCATGTTCAGGCCCCGATCACACAAAATCTTTTTCACTCCATCTTTCCACCTCCAATTTGGTCTCCCTCTTCTCCTCGTTCCCTCCACCTCCGACACATATATCCTCTTGGTCAATCTTTCCTCACTCATTCTCTCCATGTGACCAAACCATTTCAAAACACCCTCTTCTGCTCTCTCAACCACGCTCTTTTTATTTCCACACATCTCTCTTACCCTTACGTTACTTACTCGATCAAACCACCTCACACCACACATTGTCCTCAAACATCTCATTTCCAGCACATCCATCCTCCTGCGCACAACTCTCTCCATAGTCCACGCCTCGCAACCATACAACATTGTTGGAACCACTATTCCTTCAAACATACCCATTTTTGCTTTCCGAGATAATGTTCTCGACTTTCACACATTCTTCAAGGCTCCAGAATTTTCGCCCCCTCCCCCACCCTATGATCCACTTCCGCTTCCATGGTTCCATCCGCTGCCTGATCCACTCCCAGATATCTAAAACACTTCACTTCCTCCAATTTTTCTCCATTCAAACTCACCTCCCAATTGAATTGACCCTCAACCCTACTGTACCTAATAACCTTGCTCTTATTCACATTTACTCTTAACTTTCTTCTTTCACACACTTTACCAAACTCAGTCACCAGCTTCTGCAGTTTCTCACATGAATCAGCCACCAGCACTGTATCATCAGCGAACAACAACTGACTCACTTCCCAAGCTCTCTCATCCCCAACAGACTTCATACTTGCCCCTCTTTCCAAAACTCTTGCATTCACCTCCCTAACAACCCCATCCATAAACAAATTAAACAACCATGGAGACATCACACACCCCTGCCGCAAACCTACATTCACTGAGAACCAATCACTTTCCTCTCTTCCTACACGTACACATGCCTTACATCCTCGATAAAAACTTTTCACTGCTTCTAACAACTTGCCTCCCACACTATAATCTTAATACCTTCCACAGAGCATCTCTATCAACTCTATCATATAGCCTTCTCCAGAGTCCATAAATGCTAACATAGCAAAACATTTGCCTTTTCTAGTATTTCTCACATACCTTCCTCAAATCAACACCTGATCCTCACATCCTCTACACTTCTGAAACCATCACTGCTCTTCCCCAATCTGATGCTCTGTACATGCTTTCACCCACTCACTCAATACCCTCCGCCATAAAATATACCAGGAATACTTCAACAAAACTTATACCTCTTTAATTTTAGAGCACTCACCATATCCCCTTTGCCTTTGTACAATGGCACAGAAGCAGCATTCCGTCCAATCCTTAGGCACCTCACCATGAAATCATACGCCTACATTAAATAACCTAAACCAACCAGTCAACAAATACAGACACCGCCCTTTAAGAAAATTCCACTGCAATACCATCCAAACCTTCTGCCATGCCGGACCTTCACTTCACACAAAGCTTTTACAACTACCTCATCTCCGTTTACCAAATCCCTAACCCATCACTTTGCACACCCACCATCGACAATAACACCCTATAATCTGCCACTCTATCATCAAACACATTCAACTAACCTTCCAAAATACTCACGTTCCATCATCTTCCAAAATCACCACTACTTGTTGTCCACCACCCCATTAGCCCCCTTACCTGAAGTTCCCAATGCTTCACCCTTGTCTTACGCACCATTAAATTACCGCTCCTACCAAAACATCCTTATAAGATTCTCCTCCTAAAATTTAATATACTCCTCACACCCCACCTCTCATTTGCCCTTGTATAAGTGGATACAAGAATACTTCCCAACACAACCTCACGTTGTCATATAAGGCGACTGAAGGTGACGTTAATGCAGGGTTCTAGAAACCCTCCCCTCCTATGTATTTTAACTATCTAAAAGGTAAACAGAAGGAGTCACGCGGGTATAGCTCATCCTCCTCAGCAGCACAGATTATGGTGTCTAAATGTGTGTGGATGTAACCAAGATTAGAAAAAAAAAATTAGAGATTAGGTAGTAAAAATTGGGAAAGGAAACAGGATGTTTTTTGCTCTGAGTAAACAAAGCCTCAAGGGTAAAGGGAAAGAGTGGTTTGGAATGTTCATGTGAGTAAAGTCAGGGGTTAGTGAGAGAACAAGAGCAAGGGAAGGAGTAGCACTACTCCTAAACAGGAGTGGAGGGAGTATGTGATAGATTGTAAGAAAGTAAACTGAAGATTCCGATATGGGTAAAACTGAAAGTTGATGGAGAGGAGATGGGTGAATTATGTGCAAATGCACACTGGGCAAGAGAAGAAAATCATGAGAGGTCAAGTGTTTTTGTGGAGCAGCTTACATGAGTGTTTTAGTAGTTATTGATGCAACGAGACTGGGTTAATAGTGATGGTTGAATTGAATGCAAGGTAGTAATGTGGCAGTTGAGGGAAAAGGGGTATCATGGGGTTTCGGGTTTGTAATGAAATGGGAAGAGCTTGAATTAGGGCTGAAAAGGACTGTGAGGGAATACCGGTTTTAAAAAAAGAGAAAACATAAAAATTTTATGAAGTGGAGAAGGGGCCAAGACGTTTTTGGTTTAGGGTTTTAAATTTGAAGGCGCGAAAGAGAGACTTTGGATGTTAAGGGAAGGTGCAACGGGGGGAAAGTCTGATCTTATCTTGGGAGCCAAGGGTAAAATTTTGTAGGGTTTTCCAAAAAAGAGGAGGAATGGGGGGTAAAAAAGTTGGGAGAGTAGTGAGCTTGGGAAGGAGCCCCTTTTTGGGGGAAGTCCAGGAAGACGTTTACAGAAGGAAAAAGGTGAAACAAGGAAAAGTGGGGGATGGGGGGGAATGGGATGTATTTGGGAACAGTGATGGTTGCCAAAAATGTTTAGGCAGAAAAAGGTGGAGGGGGGCTTTAAAGGGTAGGAAAGGGGGGATGAAAAGTAAGATTTAGTGAAAGAGAAAAAAGGGGCATTGACATTTTTGCAGGGAAAAAAATGCAATTAGGGGGAAAAGTATAAAAAAAGAGCGGGGTTTTTTTTCAAGAGAAAGGGGCAAGGGTGAAAAAAAAGGGAAAATTTAATTTGGGGGTGAGAGATATCATAAATTTAGGGAAAATAAAAAAGTTTGGAAGAGGAAAATAGGGTGGAAAGACAAGGGACAAATGGGAACCATAAAGGGGAAAAGGGAGGTGATAAAAAGTAGGGTGATGTAGAAGGAAGGAAGATATTTAAAGGGTTTTGTTGAATTTTTATGAAAGGGCAGATATGGGGTTTTTTGGTCGGTGGTGTGCAAATAAAGGGGGTAGGGAAAATGATTTGGAAAAAAGGAAAGTAGTAAAAGCTTGCGGAAAAATAAAGCCCAGAGCGGTTTGGATGGTATTGCAGTGGTTTTTTAAAAAAAAAGGGGGGGGTGACTGTTTGTTGACGGGTTGGGAAAAGGGTTTTAATTTTGGGATCATGGGGGGTGCTGGGGATTGCGAATGCGGCATGGGCCATTGTACAAAGAAAAGGGGGATAAAGTGAGTCTAAAATTTACAGAGGTTAATTTGTTGAGAATTCCGGGGAAAAAAAGGGAGGGAAATTGATTAAAGGGGGTAAGGCAAAACGAGCAAAATTTGGGGAAGAGCGGGGTTTTCAGAAGGGGTAGAGGATGTGTGGATCAGGTGTTGTTTTGAAAATGTATGGAGAAATACTTAAAAAGAAAATGGTTTTTGTTGTGCTTTTAGGGATCTGAAAAGGGGCAATATAGAGTTGAAGAGAGCTCTGGGGAAGGTTTTAAGAAAATGTGTGGGAGCAAGTTGTTAAAGGTGAAAAGTTTTTATCGGGATGTAAGGCATTGTAGTGTAGAAGAAGGAAAGGTTTGGGTTCCCAGGAAAGTATTTGCGGGAGGGGGGGGGGTGTGTCCCATGGTTGTTTAATTTGTTTATGGATGGGTTGTTAGGGAGGAAATGCAAAGGTTGGGAAAAAGGGGCAAGTAAATCTGTTGGGGATGAAGAGCTTGGGAATATCAGTTTTGTTCCTGATGAACAGCCTGGGGGCTGATTTTGTGAGAAACCAGAACTGGTGACTATTGGGAAAATGTGTGGGAAAAAAAAAAGTTAAAGTAAAATTTAATAAGAGCAAAGGTTTTTTTAGGGACGAGGGGTGAGGGAAGTAATTGGGGGTATTTAAGGAAAAAATGGAGGAAGTGAAGTTTTTAATACTGGGAGTTGGGTTTGTCAGCGGGGGAACCTGGAACGGGGTGATCATAGGGGGGGGGGGGAAAAATTTTGGGGGAAGGTTTGAAAAATGTTGGGAAATCAAACATTACTCAAAAACAAAATGGGGAAAATTTTAAGGGAAAGTGTTCCCAAAAATTTTTTAGGTTGCGAGGTTTTGGCAAAGGGTAGAGATTGGAGGAGGTGGGGTTTTTTGAAATGAGATGTTTGGACAATTGTGGGTTTTAGGGGGTTTGAGGGGTATTTAAGTAAGGGGAAAGAGATGTGTGGAAAAAAAAAGAGGTGTTTTAGAGAGCAGAAGAGGGGGTTTTGAAATGGTTTTTTGGGCACAGGGGAAAGATGAGGAAAGAATTGACCAAGAGGAAATATGTGTCAGTGAGGGAACGGGGGAAAAGGGGAACCAAATTTGGAGGGGAAAAATGGATAAAAAAAAAATTTTTTGGGGATCGGGCCTGAACATGCAGAGGGTGAAAGGGGGCAAGGAAAAGATGAATGGGGCATGTGTATACAGGGTGACTGCTGTCATGGGTTGAACGGCAGTGAAGCGTCTGGGGTAAACCAGAAAGCTGTGTAGGAGTTTTTTTGTTGACGTAAGTACAGATGGGGGGGGTTTGGATTTCTTTCTCTGTTTCCTTCCTAACCTCCAAACCCAACACCAAAAAAAAAAAAAAAAAAAAAAAATATATTATAATTTATTTTTTTTTTTTTTTTTCCCTTTTTTTTCCCCATGCAGGTAGCAAGAAAAAGAGGATGGCCTTGAAAATCGTCACCCCCCCTTTCCACCTCCAATTTGGTCTCCCTCTTCTCCTCGTTCCCTCCACCTCCGACACATATATCCTCTTGGTCAATCTTTCCTCACTCATTCTCTCCATGTGACCAAACCATTTCAAAACACCCTCTTCTGCTCTCTCAACCACGCTCTTTTTATTTCCACACATCTCTCTTACCCTTACGTTACTTACTCGATCAAACCACCTCACACCACACATTGTCCTCAAACATCTCATTTCCAGCACATCCATCCTCTGCGCACAACTCTCTCCATAGTCCACGCCTCGCAACCATACAACATTGTTGGAACCACTATTCCTTCAAACATACCCATTTTTGCTTTCCGAGATAATGTTCTCGACTTTCACACATTCTTCAAGGCTCCCAGAATTTTCGCCCCCTCCCCCACCCTATGATCCACTTCCGCTTCCATGGTTCCATCCGCTGCCTGATCCACTCCCAGATATCTAAAACACTTCACTTCCTCCAATTTTTCTCCATTCAAACTCACCTCCCAATTGAATTGACCCTCAACCCTACTGTACCTAATAACCTTGCTCTTATTCACATTTACTCTTAACTTTCTTCTTTCACACACTTTACCAAACTCAGTCACCAGCTTCTGCAGTTTCTCACATGAATCAGCCACCAGCACTGTATCATCAGCGAACAACAACTGACTCACTTCCCAAGCTCTCTCATCCCCAACAGACTTCATACTTGCCCCTCTTTCCAAAACTCTTGCATTCACCTCCCTAACAACCCCATCCATAAACAAATTAAACAACCATGGAGACATCACACACCCCTGCCGCAAACCTACATTCACTGAGAACCAATCACTTTCCTCTCTTCCTACACGTACACATGCCTTACATCCTCGATAAAAACTTTTCACTGCTTCTAACAACTTGCCTCCCACACTATATTCTTAATACCTTCCACAGAGCATCTCTATCAACTCTATCATATGCCTTCTCCAGATCCATAAATGCTACATACAAATCCATTTGCTTTTCTAAGTATTTCTCACATACATTCTTCAAAGCAAACACCAGATCCACACATCCTCTACCACTTCTGAAACCACACTGCTCTTCCCCAATCTGATGCTCTGTACATGCCTTCACCCTCTCAATCAATACCCTCCCATATAATTTGCCAGGAATACTCAACAAACTTATACCTCTGTAATTTGAGCACTCACTCTTATCCCCTTTGCCTTTGTACAATGGCACTATGCACGCATTCCGCCAATCCTCAGGCACCTCACTATGAGTCATACATACATTAAATAACCTTACCAACCAGTCAACAATACAGTCACCCCCTTTTTTAATAAATTCCACTGCAATACCATCCAAACCTGCTGCCTTGCCGGCTTTCATCTTCCGCAAAGCTTTTACTACCTCTTCTCTGTTTACCAACTCATTTTCCCTAACCCTCGCAACATATATATATATATATATATATATATATATATATATATATATATATATATATATATATATGTTGTTAGGGAGGTGAATGCAAGAGTTTTGGAAAGAGGGGCAAGTATGAAGTCTGTTGGGGATGAGAGAGCTTGGGAAGTGAGTCAGTTGTTGTTCGCTGATGATACAGCGCTGGTAGCTGATTCATGTGAGAAACTGCAGAAGCTGGTGACTGAGTTTGGTAAAGTGTGTGAAAGAAGAAAGTTAAGAGTAAATGTGAATAAGAGCAAGGTTATTAGGTACAGTAGGGTTGAGGGTCAAGTCAATTGGGAGGTGAGTTTGAATGGAGAAAAACTGGAGGAAGTGAAGTGTTTTAGATATCTGGGAGTGGATCTGGCAGCGGATGGAACCATGGAAGCGGAAGTGGATCATAGGGTGGAGGAGGGGGCAAAAATTCTGGGAACCTTGAAGAATGTGTGGAAGTCGAGAACATTATCTCGGAAAGCAAAAATGGGTATGTTTGAAGGAATAGTGGTTCCAACAATGTTGTATGGTTGCGAGGCGTGGGCTATGGATAGAGTTGTGCGCAGGAGGATGGATGTGCTGGAAATGAGATGTTTGAGGACAATGTGTGGTGTGAGGTGGTTTGATCGAGTAAGTAACGTAAGGGTAAGAGAGATGTGTGGAAATAAAAAGAGCGTGGTTGAGAGAGCAGAAGAGGGTGTTTTGAAATGGTTTGGGCACATGGAGAGAATGAGTGAGGAAAGATTGACCAAGAGGATATATGTGTCGGAGGTGGAGGGAACGAGGGGAAGAGGGAGACCAAATTGGAGGTGGAAAGATGGAGTGAAAAAGATTTTGTGTGATCGGGGCCTGAACATGCAGGAGGGTGAAAGGAGGGCAAGGAATAGAGTGAATTGGAGCAATGTGGTATACCGGGGTTGACGTGCTGTCAGTGGATTGAATCGGGGCATATGAAGCGTCTGGGGTAAACCATGGAAAGCTGTGTAGGTATGTATATTTGCGTGTGTGGACGTATGTATATACATGTGTATGGGGGTGGGTTGGGCCATTTCTTTCGTCTGTTTCCTTGCGCTACCTCGCAAACGCGGGAGACAGCGACAAAGCAAAAAAAGAAAAAAAAATATATATATATTTTCATTTTGCTTTGTCGCTGTCTCCCGCGTTTGCGAGGTAGCGCAAGGAAACAGACGAAAGAAATGGCCCATCCCACCCCCATACACATGTATATACATACACGTCTACACACGCAAAAATACATACCTATACATCTCAATGTACACATATATATACACACACAAACACATACATATATACCCATGCACACAGTTCACACTGTCTGCCTTTATTCATTCCCATCGCCACCTCGCCACACATGGAACAACAACCCCCTCCCCCCCTCATGTGTGCGAGGTAGCGCTAGGAAAGGACAACAAAGGCCCCATTCGTTCACACTCAGTCTCTAGCTGTCATGTAATAATGTACCGAAACAACAGCTCCCTTTCCACATCCAGGCCCCACAGAACTCTCCATGGATTACCCAAGACGCTTGACATTCCCTGGTTCAATCCATTGACAGCACGTCGACCCTGGTATACCACATTGTTCCAATTCACTCTATTCCTTGCACACCTTTCACCCTCCTGCATGTTCAGGCCCCGATCACTCAAAAACTTTTTCACTCCATCTTTCCACCTCCAATTTGGTCTCCCACTTATCCTCGTTCCCTCCACCTCTGACATATATCCTCTTGGTCAATCTTTCCTCACTCATTCTCTCCATGTGACCAAATCATTTCAAAACACCCTCTTCTGCTCTCTCAACCACACTCTTTTTATTTCCACACATCTCTCTTACCCTTACATTACTTACTCGATCAAACCACCTCACACCACATATTGTCCTCAAACATCTCATTTCCAGCACATATACCCTCCTCTGCGCAACTCTATCCATAGCCCATGCCTCGCAACCATACAACATTGTTGGAACCACTATTCCTTCAAACATAGCCATTTTTGCTTTCCGAGATAATGTTCTCGACTTCCAAACATTCTTCAAAGCTCCCAGAATTTTCGCCCCCTCCCCCACCCTATGATTCACTTCCGCTTCCATTGTTTCATCCGCTGCCAGATCCACTCCCAGATATCTAAAACACTTCACTTCCTCCAGTTTTTCTCCATTCAAACTTACCTCCCAATTGACTTGACCCTCAACCCTACTGTACCTAATAACCTTGCTCTTATTCACATTTACTCTTAACTTTCTTCTTTCACACACTTTACCAAACTCAGTCACCAGCTTCTGCAGTTTCTCACATGAATCAGCCACCAGCACTGTATCATCAGCAAACAACAACTGACTCACTTCCCAAGCTCTCTCATCCACAACAGACTGCATACTTGTCCCTCTTTCCAAAACTCTTGCATTCACCTCCCTAACAACCCTATCCATAAACAAATTAAACAACCATGGAGACATCACACACCCCTGCCGCAAACCTACATTCAGTGAGAACCAATCACTTTCCTCTCTTCCTACACATACACATGCCTTACATCCTCGATAAAAACTTTTCACTGCTTCTAACAACTTCTAACAACTTACCTCCCACACCATATATTCTTAATACCTTCCACAGAGCATCTTTATCAACTCTATCATAAGCCTTCTCCAGATCCATAAATGCTACATACAAATCCATTTGCTTTTCTAAGTATTTCTCACATACATTCCTCAAAGCAAACACCTGATCCTCACATCCTCTACCACTTCTGAAACCACACTGCTCTTCCCCAATCTGATGCTCTGTACATGCTTTCACCCTCTCAATCAATACCCTCCCATATAATTTACCAGGAATACTCAACAAACTTATACCTCTGTAATTTGAGCACTCACTCTTATCCCCTTTGCCTTTGTACAATGGCACTATGCAAGCATTCCGCCAATCCTCAGGCACCTCACCATGAATCATACATACATTAAATAACCTTACCAACCAGTCAACAATACAGTCACCCCCTTAAGAAATTCCACTGCAATACCATCCAAACCTGCTGCCTTGCCGGCCTTCATCTTCCACAAAGCTTTTACTACCTCTTCTCCGTTTACCAAATCCCTAACCCTCTCACTTTGCACACCACCTCGACCAAAACACCCTATATCTGCCACTCTATCATCAAACACATTCAACAAACCTTCAAAATACTCACTCCATCTTCTTCTCATATCACCACTACTTGTTGTCACCTCCCCATTAGCCCCCTTCACTGAAGTTCCCAATTGCTCCCTTGTCTTACGCACTTTATTTACCTCCTTCCAAAACATCTTTTTATTCTCCCTAAAATTTAATGATACTCTCTCACCCCAACTCTCATTTGCCCTGGGGATAGGGGAGAAAGAATACTTCCCACGCATTCCTCACGTGTCATAGAAGGCGACTGAAGGGGACGGGAGCAGGGTGGCTAGAAACCCTCCCCTCCTTGTATTTTAACTTTCTAAAAGGGGAAACAGAAGGAGTCACGCGGGGAGTGCTCATCCTCCTCGAAGGCTCAGATTAGGGTGTCTAAATGTGTGTGGATGTAACCAAGATTAGAAAAAAGTAGAGATAGGTAGTATATTTGAGGAAAGGAACCTGGATGTTTTGGCTCTGAGTGAAACAAAGCTCAAGGGTAAAGGGGAAGAGTGGTTTGGGAATGTCTTGTGAGTAAAGTCAGGGGTTAGTGAGAGGACAAGAGCAAGGGAAGGAGTAGCACTACTCCTGAAACAGGAGTGGTGGGAGTATGTGATTGAGTGTAAGAAAGTAAACTGTAGATTCATATGGGTAAAACTGAAAGTTGATGGAGAGAGATGGGTGATTATTGGTGCATATGCACCTGGGCATGAGAAGAAAATCATGAGAGGCAAGTGTTTTGGGAGCAGCTGAATGAGTGTGTTAGTAGTTTTGATGCACGAGACTGGGTTATAGTGATGGGTGATTTGAATGCAAAGGTGAGTAATGTGGCAGTTGAGGGAATAATTGGTATACATAGGGTGTTCAGTGTTGTAAGTGGAAATGGTGAAGAGCTTGTAGATTTATGTGCTGAGAAAGGACTGGTGATTGGGAATACCTGGTTTAAAAAGCGAGATATACATAAATATATGTATGTAAGTAGGAGAGATGGCCAGAGAGCGTTATTGGATTACGTGTTAATTGATAGGCGCACGAAAGAGAGACTTTTGGATGTTAATGTGCTGAGAGGTGCTACTGGAGGGATGTCTGATCATTATCTTGTGGAGGCGAAGGTGAAGATTTGTAGAGGTTTTCAGAAAAGAAGAGAGAATGTTGGGGTGAAGAAAGTTGTGAGAGTAAGTGAGCTTGGGAAGGAGACTTGTGGGAGGAAGTACCAGGAGAGACTGAATACAGAATGGAAAAAGGTGAGAACAAAGGAGGTAAGGGGAGTGGGGGAGGAATGGGATGTATTTGAGGAAGCAGTGATGGCTTGCTCAAAAGATGCTTGTGGCATGAGAAGCGTGGGAGGTGGGCATATTAGAAAGGGTAGTGAGAGGTGGGATGAAGAAGTAAGATTAGTGAAAGAGAAGAGAGAGGCATTTGGACAATTTTTGCAGGGAAATAATGCAAATTATTGGGAGATGTATAAAAGAAAGAGGCAGGTGGTCAAGAGAAAGGTGCAAGGTGTGAAAAAGAGGGCAAATGAGAGTTGGGGTGAGAGAGTATCATTAAATTTTAGGGAGAATAAAAAGAGGTTTTGGAAGGAGGTAAATAAAGTGTGTAAGACAAAGGAACAAATGGGAACTTCAGTGAAGGGGGCTAATGGGGAGGTGATAACAAGTAGTGGTGATGTGAGAAGGAGATGGAGTGAGTATTTTGAAGGTTTGTTGAATGTTTGATGATAGAGTGGCAGATATAGGGTGTTTTGGTCGAGGTGGTGTGCAAAGTGAGAGGGTTAGGGAGAATGATTTGGTAAACAGGGAAGAGGTAGTAAAAGCTTTGCGGAAGACAAACGCCGGCAAGGCAGCGGGTTTGGATGGTATTGCAGTGGAATTTATTTAAAAAGGGGGTGACTGTATTGTTGACTGGTTGGCAAAGTTATTTAAAATATGTATGATTCATGGGGAGATGCCTGAGGATTGGCAGAATGCTTGCATAGTACCATTGTACAAAGGCAAAGGGGATAAAAGTGAGTCCTCAAATTACAGAGGTATAAGTTTGTTGAGTATTCCTGTGAGGGAGGGTATTGATTGAGAGGGTGAAGGCATATACAGAGCATCAGATTGGTGAAGAGCAGTGTGGTTTCAGAAGTGGTAGAGGATGTGTGGATCAGGTGTTTGCTTTGAAGAATGTATGTGAGAAATACTTAGAAAAGCAAGTGGATTTGTGTGTGTCCATTTATGGATCTGGAGAAGGCATATGATAGAGTTGATAGAGATGCTCTGTGGAAGGTATTAAGAATATATGGTGTGGGAGGCAAGTTGTTAGAAGTAGTGAAAAGTTTTTATCGAGGATGTAAGGCATGTGTACGTGTAGGAAGAGAGGAAAGTGATTGGTTCCCAGTGAATGTAGGTTTGCAGCAGGGGTGTGTGATGTCTCCATGGTTGTTTAATTTGTTTATGGATAGGGTTGTTAGGGAGGTGAATGCAAGAGTTTTGGAAAGAGGGACAAGTAAGCAGTCTGTTGTGGATGAGAGAGCTTGGGAAGTGTATCAGTTGTCGTTCATTGATGATACAGCACTGGTAGCTGATTCGTGTGAGAAACTGCAGAAGCTGGTGACTGAGTTTGGTAAAGTGTGTGAAAGAAGAAAGTTAAGAGTAAATGTGAATAAGAGCAAGGTTATTAGGTACAGTAGGGTTGAGGGAGAAGTCAATTGGGAGGTAAGTTTGACTGGAGAAAAAAGTGGAGGAAGTGAAGTGTTTTAGATATCTGGGAGTGGATTTGGCAGCGGATGGAACCATGGAAGCGGAAGTGAATCATAGGATGGGGGAGGGGATGAAAATTTTGAGAGTGTTGAAGAATGTGTGGAAGTCAAGAACATTATCTCAGAAAGCAAAAATGGGTATGTTTGAAGGAATAGTGGTTCCAACAATGTTGTATGGTTGCGAGGTATGGGCTATAGATAGAGTTGTGCGAAGGAAGGTGATGTGCTGGAAGTGAGATGTTTGAGGATAATATGTGGTGTGAGGTGGTTTGATTGAATAAGTAATGTAAGGGTAAGAGAGATGTGTGGTAATAAAAAGAGTGTAGTTGAGAGAGCAGAAGAGGGTGTTTTGAAATGGTTTGGTCACATGGAGAGAGTGAGTGAGGAAAGATTGACCAAGAGGATATATGTGTCAGAGGTGGAGGGAACGAGAAGTGGGAGACCAAATTGGAGGTGGGAGGATGGAGTGAAGGGGATTCTGAGTGATCGGGGCCTGAACATGCAGGAGGGTGAAAGGCGTGCAAGGAATAGAGTGAATTGGAACGATGTGGTATACCAGGGTCGACGTGCTGTCAATGGATTGAACCAGGGCATGTGAAGCGTCTGGGGTAAACCATGGAGAGTTCTGTGGGGCCTGGATGTGGAAAGGGAGCTGTGGTTTTGGTGCATTATTACATGACAGCTAGAGACTGAGTGTGAACGAATGTGGCCTTTGTTGTCTTTTCCCTCCACCTCTGACACAAATATCCTCTCTGTCAATCTTTCCCTCACTCATTCTCTCCATGTGACCAAACCATTTCAAAACACCCTCTTCTGCTCTCTCAACCACACTCTTTTTATTACCACACATCTCTCCTACCCTTTCATTACTTACTCGAACAAACTACCTCGAGTAAGTATCATTAATTTTTTTTTTTTTTTTTTGCTTTGTTGGTCTCCCGCGTTTGCGAGGTAGCGCAAGGAAACAGACGAAAGAAATGGCCCAACCCACCCCCATACACATGTATATACATACGTCCACACACGCAAATATACATACCTACACAGCTTTCCATGATTTACCCCAGACGCTTCACATGCCTTGATTCAATCCACTGACAGCACGTCAACCCTGGTATACCACATCGCTCCAATTCACTCTATTCCTTGCCCTCCTTTCACCCTCCTGCATGGTCAGGCCCCGATCACACAAAGTCTTTTTCACTCCATCTTTCCACCTCCAATTTGGTCTCCCTCTTCTCCTCGTTCCCTCCACCTCCGACACATATATCCTCTTGGTCAATCTTTCCTCACTCATTCTCTCCATGTGACCAAACCATTTCAAAACACCCTCTTCTGCTCTCTCAACCACGCTCTTTTTATTTCCACACATCTCTCTTACCCTTACATTACTTACTCGATCAAACCACCTCACACCACACATTGTCCTCAAACATCTCATTTCCAGCACATCAATCCTCCTGCGCACAACTCTATCCATAGTCCACGCCTTGCAACCATACAACATTGTTGGAACCACTATTCCTTCAAACATACCCATTTTTGCTTTCCGAGATAATGTTCTCGACTTCCACACATTCTTCAAGGCTCCCAGAATTTTCGCCCCCTCCCCCACCCTATGATCCACTTCTGCTTCCATGTTTCCATCCGCTGCCAGATCCACTCCCAGATATCTAAAACACTTCACTTCCTCCAGTTTTTCTCCATTCAAACTCACCTCCCAATTGACTTGACCCTCAACCCTACTGTACCTAATAACCTTGCTCTTATTCACATTTACTCTTAACTTTCTTCTTTCACACACTTTACCAAACTCAGTCACCAGCTTCTGCAGTTTCTCACATGAATCAGCCACCAGCGCTGTATCATCAGCGAACAACAACTGACTCACTTCCCAAGCTCTCTCATCCCCAACAGACTTCATCCTTGCCCCTCTTTCCAAAACTCTTGCATCACCCCCCTAACAACCCCATCCATAAACAAATTAAACAACCATGGAGACATCACACACCCCTGCCGCAAACCTACATTCACTGAGAACCAATCACTTTCCTCTCTTCCTACACGTACACATGCCTTACATCCTCGATAAAAACTTTTCACTGCTTCTAACAACTTGCC
This sequence comes from Panulirus ornatus, assembly GCF_036320965.1. Classification (NCBI taxonomy): domain Eukaryota; kingdom Metazoa; phylum Arthropoda; class Malacostraca; order Decapoda; family Palinuridae; genus Panulirus; species Panulirus ornatus. The sequence continues at coordinate 101,199,454 of NC_092225.1, read as the reverse complement.
TCCCACACCATATATTCTTAATACCTTCCACAGAGCATCTCTATCAACTCTATCATATGCCTTCTCCAGATCCATGAATGCTACATACAAATCCATTTGCTTTTCTAAGTATTTCTCACATACATTCTTCAAAGCAAACACCTGATCCACACATCCTCTACCACTTCTGAAACCACACTGCTCTTCCCCAATCTGATGCTCTGTACATGCCTTCACCCTCTCAATCAATACCCTCCCATACAATTTGCCAGGAATACTCAACAAACTTATACCTCTGTAATTTGAGCACTCACTCTTATCCCCTTTGCCTTTGTACAATGGCACTATGCACGCATTCCGCCAATCCTCAGGCACCTCACCATGAGTCATTAATATTATTATTTATTATTATTATTATTAAGAGTTTTGGAAAGAGGGGCAAGTATGAAGTCTGTTGTGGATGAGAGAGCTTGGGAAGTGAGTCAGTTGTTGTTCGCTGATCATACAGCGCTGGTGGCTGATTCATGTGAGAAACTGCAGAAGCTGGTGACTGAGTTTGGTGAAGTGTGTGAAAGAAGAAAGTTAAGAGTAAATGTGAATAAGAGCAAGGTTATTAGGTACAGTAGGGTTGAGGGTCAAGTCAATTGGGAGGTGAGTTTGAATGGAGAAAAACTGGAGGAAGTAAAGTGTTTTAGATATCTGGGAGTGGATCTGGCAGCGGATGGAACCATGGAAGCGGAAGTGAATCATAGGGTGGGGGAGGGGGCGAAAATCCTGGGAGCCTTGAAGAATGTGTGGAAGTCGAGAACATTATCTCTGAAAGCAAAAATGGGTATGTTTGAAGGAATAGTGGTTCCAACAATGTTGTATGGTTGCGAGGCGTGGGCTATGGATAGAGTTGTGTGCAGGAGGGTGGATGTGCTGGAAATGAGATGTTTGAGGACAATATGTGGTGTGAGATGGTTTGATCGAGTAAGTAATGTAAGGGTAAGAGAGATGTGTGGAAATAAAAAGAGCGTGGTTGAGAGAGCAGAAGAGGGTGTTTTGAAATGGTTTGGGCACATGGAGAGAATGAGTGAGGAAAGATTGACCAAGAGGATATATGTGTCGGAGGTGGAGGGAACGAGGAGAAGTGGGAGACCAAATTGGAGGTGGAAAGATGGAGTGAAAAAGATTTTGTGTGATCGGGTCCTGAACATGCAGGAGGGTGAAAGGAGGGCAAGGAATAGAGTGAATTGGATCGATGTGGTATACCGGGGTTGACGTGCTGTCAGTGGATTGAATCAGGGCATGTGAAGTGTCTGGGGTAAACCATGGAAAGTTGTGTGGGGCCTGGATCTGGATAGGGAGCTGTGGTTTCGGGCATTATTGCATGACAGCTAGAGACTAAGTGTGAACGAATGGGGCCTTTGTTGTCTTTTCCTAATGCTACCTCACACACATGAGGGGGGAGGGGGATGGTATTCCATGTGTGGCGAGGTGGCAATGGGAATGAATAAAGGCAGACAGTGTGCAGTGTGTTCATGGGTATATATGTATGTGTCTGTGTGTGTATATATATGTGTACATTGAGATGTATAGGTATGTATATTTGCGTGTGTGGACGTGTATGTATATACATTGTGTATGGGGGTGGGTTGGGCCATTTCTTTCGTCTGTTTCCTTGCGCTACCTCGCAAACGCGGGAGACAGCGACAAAGCAAAATAGATAAGATAAATAGATTATTATTATTATTATTATTATTATTATTATTATTATTATTATTATTGTATGGGAGGGTATTGATTGAGAGGGTGAAGGCATGTACAGAGCATCAGATTGGGGAAGAGCAGTGTGGTTTCAGAAGTGGTAGAGGATGTGTGGATCAGGTGTTTGCTTTGAAGAATGTATGTGAGAAATACAGTCTGTTGGGGATGAGAGAGCTTGGGAAGTGAGTCAGTTGTTGTTCGCTGATCATACAGCGCTGGTGGCTGATTTATGTGAGAAACTGCAGAATCTGGTGACTGAGTTTGGTAAAGTGTGTGAAAGAAGAAAGTTAAGAGTAAATGTGAATAAGAGCAAGGTAATAATATCAGGTACAGTAGGGTTGAGGGTCAAGTCAATTGGGAGGTAAGTTTGAATGGAGAAAAACTGGAGGAAGTAAAGTGTTTTAGATATCTGGGAGTGGATCTGGCAGCAGATGGAACCATGGAAGCGGAAGTGAATCATAGGGTGGGGGAGGGGGTGAAAATCCTGGGAGCCTTGAAGAATGTGTGGAAGTCGAGAACATTATCTCTGAAAGCAAAAATGGCTATGTTTGAAGGAATAGTGGTTCCAACAATGTTGTATGGTTGCAAGGAGTGGGCTATGGATAGAGTTGTGCGCAGGAGGGTGGATGTGCTGGAAATGAGATGTTTGAGGACAATATGTGGTGTGAGGTGGTTTGATCGAGTAAGTAATGTAAGGGTAAGAGAGATGTGTGGAAATAAGAAGAGCGTGGTTGAGAGAGCAGAAGAGGGTGTTTTGAAATGGTTTGGGCACATGGAGAGAATGAGTGAGGAAAGATTGACCAAGAGGATATATGTGTTGGAGGTGGAGGGAACGAGAAGTGGGAGACCAAATTGGAGGTGGAAAGATGGAGTGAAAAAAATTTTGAGTGATTGGGGCCTGAACATGCAGGAGGGTGAAAGGCGGGCAAGGAATAGAGTGAATTGGATCGATGTGGCATACCGGGGTCGACGTGCTGTCAGTGGATTGAATCAGGGTATGTGAAGCGTCTGGGGTAAACCATGGAAAGTTCTGTGGGGCCTGGATGTGGAAAGGTAGCTGTGGTTTCGGGCATTATTGCATGACAGCTAGAGACTGAGTGTGAACAAATGAGGCCTTTGTTGTCTTTTCCTAGCGCTACCTCGCACACATGATGGGGGAGGGGGATGTTATTCCATGTGTGGTGAGGTGGCAATGGGAATGAATAAAGGCAGACAGTGTGAATTGTGTGCATGTGTATATATGTATATGTCTGTGTGTATATATATATGTGTACATTGAGATGTATGGGTATGTATATTCGCGTGTGGGAACATGTATGTATATACATGTGTATGGGGGTGGGTTGGGCCATTTCTTTCGTCTGTTTCCTCCTGCTGCCTCGCAAACGCGGGAGACAGCGACAAAGCAAAATAAATAAAAGAATATATATATATTATTATTATTATTATTTCTTCTTCAAACATATTTGCCATTTCCCGCATTAGCGAGGTAGCATTAAGAACAGAGGACTGAGCCTTTGAGGGAATATCCTCACTTGGCCCCCTTCTCTGTTCCTTCTTTTGGAAAATTAAAAACGAGTGGGGAGGATTTCCAGCCCCCCACTCCCTCCCCTTTTAGTCGCCTTCTACGACATGCAGGGAATATGTGGGAAGTATTTTTTCTCCCCTATTATTCTCAGGGATGAAAGAATAAAGGATAACATCCATGATAAGTCAAAAGAAAAGCAGAGAGAATCAGAAAATTTTCAGTGATAGGTGGATGTAATATGGAGATATTTTACAACCACTGTACTACAGACTGCCAGGGAAGTGTGTAGTACATCACATACAGGGTGAGACAAGAGAGGAAGAGCACCTAGGGTGAGCCCCAGAACCTCTTGTCCTCCTCCTTTCCTTATCTTCTAACTTACTCATCCTCCACATTCCCAAGAGCCCTCCAACATACCTTTCCCAAATTCTTCAACTCCTAGAACCTATCCATCCAATCATTAGTCAAGAGAGATGTTCATGGCATTATCACCAGCCACCAGAGCATGATGGAGTGAAAATCTCAGAAAGTTGGTGGTGGAAAAAAAGGAGTTTAGAAGGAGAAACTAAGTCTGCCAAAAATAGGGATGAATGGAGGACTGTCAATGTAGAATGTAAAACCTTGGCTAGAGGAGTTAAAAGGATGATATATATCAATTTAAGGAAAGTAAATGAGAATCTAGGAAGATGAATAAGATGAGGTGAATAAGAGTAGAAGAGATGTATGTGTAAGGAGTGAGAGTATATTGGACATGTCTGAAAGAATGCTGGTGGCAAAAGATTATTTTTGTTAGAGATGAACATAATATTTTGGAGAACTGATTAAAGAGACATCTGTTGTTACAGTATTTGCAAACATGGTTAGCGTGAAGTATGTACATGGGACAGGAGGATATTACAAAGAAGAGAGTAATGAGAGCAGTAAAGCTCTGGAATTGATGAGCAAGATGTGAAGAGTGGAAACGAATTGAGTAAATCTGGTAAGTAATAATCTATTTTTGATTATGTATATGTACAGCATAGGGAGAGAGTTTTACACTCATGGGGCCCCATCGCTTGGACTTTGTATATCATCAAGTAACTTTTTACAGTGAAAAAGGCTACTTTATGTCATACAAAGTTCAGATGAGGCCCTGTGAGTGTAGAACTCTCTTCCTGCTCTGTACAAAAACATAATTACAAATAGTAAATTACTTTCCAGATTTACACCACAGCAATTTCCCACATAGCTATTTCACTCTAACATCACCTCTTTTCCAACTATATTAAGAGATATAACTCTTCTATTCTTTCTAGAAATATTCTCTTAATCTCTTACAAACTTCATCGTTGTCTTTGAGCATTCTCTCATACATGTCTAATCTCCTTTCACTCCTTACATATATATCTCTTCTAATGGAAAAGTGCTAAGGTTCCTGATGATTGGACAAAAGCAGCACAGTTACTGTTTGCCTGTAAAAGTAAGTGTAGGAGTTATGGAGGAATAAGTGTCTAGTATAACTGGCAGGGCGTATGGTAGGGCAGTGATTGGTGAGCTGTTTGTTGGTGAGGAGAAAAGTGGATATAGAAAAAGAAGAGGATGTATAGGACAGAGATTTACACTTACACAAGTAGTGAAAAGTTACAAGAAAAAGAAGGTACATGTAGTATTTCTGACTGAAGAAAAGTTATATGATAATGTGAATAAGAAGGCACTTCAGAAAGGTTTTGCTTTATATAGTGTGCATGGTAGGATGGTCAGTGCTGTTGAGAGTTTTAATGTTGGAAGTTGTGCCTGTTCAAGAGTAATTATGATGTGGATGAGTGGTATGAAATGTAAATGGGAGTGTATATGATGTCACCATAGTTATTTAGAATTTTTATTGATAGAACATTACCAGAGATGAGGGTGAGATGGGGTGATTGTGTGTGTTACTTGACTATGAAGAAATAAAGACGAAGTTTACTTCACATGGCTGGAATGATGGGCTGATTCAATGATCTGTGTTGGAGGAGAATGCTGAAAGTTAATGTGAATAAACGTAAGATGCTAGTTTTAGAAAAAGAAAGGAAGTTGAATTGTTGGATCATTTTTCATGGTGAGGAACTTGAAGTTGCTAAGTTTTTATATTTGAGGAAAAAGTTTAGTAAAGTTAGTAGTGGGCAAGTTGAAGTTAAATGTATAGTCATGCAGGGAGGAGAAAAATTTGTGGGCATTGAAAGCTCCAATAAATGGAAAAATTTTAAGTGTAAAGTGTCCAAGGTGTACTTTTCCTAATGTTGATGTATGGCTGTGAAACCCAAGTGTATATAGGTCAGGATAGGTAGAAAATTGATGCTATAGAATTGGATAATTTCCATTTTATAGTTAGCATCAGAAGCCAGATAGAATGAAGACTGGGACTGAAAAGATTAAGTCATGTGAAATAGTCATTAGAAAGGAACATATATGAAAGTCCTGTATGATGGTATGATTATGTTGAATGTATGGCAGATAGTTGGCTGATCATGAAGATATATTTTAGTACATTAGAGGGTATAAGAGTAGGAGGTAGATAGATAGATGTAGTTGGAGAAAATTTGGGCTACCGATATATCAAATTCAAAAGGTATAGAAATTATTTAGGGTTGGATGTAACAGAAGATTTTGTGGTATGATTGGAGATTGTGGCCATTAGCATGTAAATTGAAAAAATAGTAAGCACTTTTCTAAGTATGGAATCCTTGTTAATTTTTGATACTCTTAGCTTTTGATGGGGATGTGTTTGAGTGATATTGCAGAGGTCTCATGTGCCTGATTTTCCTCATGAGATTGGGAATGGGTTAATGATAAGAGATTTGGTTTCTACCATCTGGATCTTGAAAAGCTAGTTCATGCCCACACCATCATACAAGCTTCTTCACCTTATGCACCGAAAGTTTTTCTTCTCCAGAGTTGTCAGAATACTTCCAGTACTTTTCCAGTACATGATTGCTTATCTTTAGTTTGTAATCTATCCTTGCTGATTGTCACTCACAGATGCTTTAAAACATGGACACCTTGTACTCAGTTATCAGAAGTCACCATGAATGGGGAATCACCTTTGGCAAGATTGTACCATCAGTTGACAGAAAGGAGTATTTTTATCGAGAACCTTCTCACTCCAAAAAGTTCATAATTTCCTTGCTTTTGTATGGATCATATCTTCAGAGCTGCTGAAGTCCATAAAGGAGGTCCTGGTGTTGAATAATGATAATGATAGTCCTTTTCATTATAATTGATATTACTGATGTTGCTGGGCTTTGCCTGCAAGAGATTACTCAATGAGTGATAATTCACCATTGGTGATGCTGTATTATTGAAAGTATAGACTTGTTGAGGAACTTATCACTCCAAATGAGTCTACATTTTCTTCCTACTGGAAGTAGCACATCCTTTAGTGGCAGGAGCCTTTACAAAAAGTCCTGGGTAATATGAGAACTTAGAAATTGGTCCTGGAGTAATTATAATTATACTATTATTATTATACTTGATCGCCATTTCCCATGTCAGCGAGGTAGCTCCAGGAAACAAATGAAGAAAGACCAATCCAGTCATATACACACATATATGTACATTCACACACACACATTCATATACTTACATATACACATCAACATATACACATATACATACATATACATATATACATGTGTACATATTCATACTTGCTTGCCTTCATCCATTCCCAGCATCATCACACCCCACAGGAAACAGCATCATCACCCCTTGCATCAGTGAGGTAGCACCAGGAAAACAGACAATTAGGCCACATTCGTTCCCATTAAAACTCTGACTGTCATGTGTAATGCACCGAAACCACAGCTCTCTATGCACATCCAGGCCACACAAACCTTTCCATGTTTACCCCAGACTTTTCATATGCCCTGGTTCAGTCCATTGACAGCACGTCAACCCCGGTATACCACATCATTCCAATTCACTCTATTCCTTGCACGCCTCTCACCCTCTTGCATGTTCAGGCCCCAATCACTCAAAATGTTTTCCACTCTATCCTTCCACCTCCAATTTGGTCTCCCACTTCTTGTACCCTCCACATCCGACACATATATCCTCTTTGTCAATCATTCCACACTCATTCTCTCCTTTATGTCCAGATCATTTCAACACACCTTCTTCTGCTCTCTCAACCACACTATTTTTATTTCCATGCATCTCCCTTATCCTTTCATAACTTACTCTATCAAACCACCTCACACCACATATTGTCCTCAAACATTTCATTTCCAACACATCCACCCTCTGCTGTACAACCCCATCTGTAGCCCATGCCTTGCAATCATATAATATTGGTACTATTCCTTCAGACATACCCATTTTTGCTCACCAAGATAATGTTCTCTCTTTCCACACATTCTTCATCACTCCCAGAACCTTCACTCCCTCCCCCACCATATGACCCACTTCCATGGTTCCATTTACTGCTAAGTCCACTCCCAGATATCTGAAACACTTCACTTCCTCCAAATTTTCTCCATTCAAACTCACATCCCAACAAACTTGCCCCACAACCCTGCTGAATGTAATGATTGTGCTTTTATTCACATTCACTTTCAACTTTCTCCTTTCACACACTTTTCCAGACTCAGTCACCAACTACTACAGTTTCACACTTGAATCAGCCACCAGTGATGTATCATCAGAGAACAGCAACTGACTCACTTTCCAGGCTCTCCTATCCCCAACAGACTGCATACTTGCCCCTCCAAAACTCTTGCATTTATCTCCCTATTCACCCCATTCATGAACAAATTTAACAATCATAGGGACACCACTCATCCCTGCTGCAGACTGACCTTCACTGGGAACCATTCGCTCTCCTCTCTTCCTACTTATACACATCCCTTACCCCCTTGATAAAAACTTCTTTGCTTCTAGCAGCTTATCTCCCATACCATATTCTCCTAAGACCTTCCACATAGCATTTCTATCAACCCTATCATATGCTTTCTCCAGATCCATAAATGCTAAATGCAAATCCATCTGTTTCTTTAGGTATTTCTCACACATTCTTCAAAGCAAACACCTGATCTACACATCCTCTACCACGCCTGAAACCACACTGCTCCTCCCTAATATGATGCTCTGTACATGCCTTCACCCTCTTAGTCAATACCCTCCTATACAATTTTCCCGGAATACGTAACAAACTTATGCCTCTGTAGTTTGAACACAACTTTATCACATTTGCCCTTGTACATTGGCACGATACATGAATTCTGCCAATCCTCAGGCACTTCACTGTGATCCATACATACACTGAATATCCTTACTAACCAGTCAACAACACAGTCATTCCCTTTCTTAATTAATTCAACTGCATTACCATCCAAACCTACTGCCTTGTGAGATTTCATCTTCTGCAAGGCTTTCATCCCATCTTTTCTCTTCTCAATAGTTAGACATATTAAGGCATGCACAGAATAGAGTAAATTGGAATAACTTGGTGTACAGGGGGTGATGCGCTATCACTGGACTGAATCAGGGCATGTGAAGCAGCTGGGGGAAACCATGGAAGGGTCTGTGGGGCTTTGTAGTGGTTAGGGGTCTATTATTTTCATGCATTGCACACAAAAGCTAGAGAACAGATGTGGGGAAATGGGGCCTCTGTCCTTCATTTGTTCTTAGCACTACCTCACTAATGTGGGAAATGGGGGACAAGCATGAAAGAAAGAAAAGAAAAGAAAGAAAAATCTGATTTTACTTTATGTTTGCCTTTTTATGGTGAAGAGCTTGTAGATATGTGTGCAAGTAAGGACTGGTGATTGGGAATACCTGGTTTAAAAAGAAAGATATGCATAAGTATATGTATGTAAGTAGGAGAGGTGGCCAGAGAACGTTATTAGATTATGTGTTAATTGATACGTGTGTAAAAGAGAGACTTTTGGATGTTAATGTGCTGAGAGGGGCAGCTGGAGGGATGTCTGATCATTATCATGTGGAGGCAAAGGTGAAGATTTGTAGAGGTTTTCAGAAATTTAGAGAGAATGTTGGGGTGAAGAGAGTGGTGAGTGTAAGTGAGCTTGGAAAGGAAACTTGTCTGAGGAAGTACCAGGAGAGATTGAGTGCAAAATGGCAAAAGGTGACAGCAGATAACGTAAGGGGAGTAGAGGAGGAATGGGATGTATTTAGAGAAGCAGTGATGACTTGTGCAAAAGATGCTTGTGGCATGAGAAAGGTAGGAGGTGGGCAGATTGGAAAGGGTAGTGAGAGGTGGGATGAAAAAGTAAGATTGTTAGTGAAATAGAAGAGGGAGGCATTTGGACAATTTTTGCGGGGAAGTTGTGCAAATGATTGAAAGATGTATAAAAGAAACCGGTAGGAGGTCAAGAGAAAAGTGCAAGAGGTGAAAAGAGGACAGATGAGAGTTGGGGTGAGAGAGTATCATTAGATTTTAGGGAGAATAAAAAGATGTTTTGGAAGGAGGTAAATAAAGTGCATAAGACAAGAGAACAAATGGGGACATTGGTGAAGTGACAGGGAGATGGAGAGAGTATTTTGAAGGTTTGTTGAATGTGTTTGAAGATAGAGTGACAGATGTAGGGTGTTTTGGTCAAGGTGTTGTGCAAAGTGAGAGGGTCAGAGAGAATGATTTGGTAAACAGATAAGAGGTAGTGAAAGCTTTGTGGAAGATGAAAGCTAGCAAGGCAGCAGGTTTGGATGGTATTGCAGTGGAATTTATTAAAAATGGTGGTGACTGTGTTGTTGATTAGTTGGTAAGGATATTCAATGTATGTATGGTTCATGGTGAAGTGCCGTAGGATTGGCAGAATGCATGCATAGTGATATTGTATTAAAGGCAAAGGGGATAAATGTGAGTGTTCAAATTAAAGAGGTATAAGTTTGTTGAGTATTCCTGGGAAATTATATGGAAGGGTATTGATTGAGAGGGTAAAGGCATGTATAGAGCATCAGACTGGGGAAGAACAGTGTGGTTTCTGAAGTGGTAGAGGATGTGTGGATCAGGTGTTTGCTTTGAAGAATGTATTTGAGAAATACTTAGAAAAACAAATGAATTTGTATTTCGCATTGGAGAAGGCATATAATAGTGTTGATAGAGATGCTTTGTTGAAGGTCTTATGAGTGTATGGTGTGGGAGGTAAGTTGCTAGAAGCAGTGAAAAGTTTTTACCAAGGATGTAAGGCATATGTACGGGTAGGAAGAGAGGAAAGTGATTGGTTCCCAGTAAATGTCGGTTTGCGGCAAGGGTGCATGATATCTCCATGGTTGTTTAATTTGTTTATGGGTGGGGTGGTTAGGGAGGTGAATGCAAGAGTTTTGGAGAGGGGCAAGTATGCAGTCTGTTGTGGATTAAAGGGCTTGGGAAGTGAGTCAGTTGTTGTTCGCTGATTGATTCGGGTGAGAATTGCAGAAGTTGGTGACTGAGTTTGGTAAAGTGTGTGAAAGAAGAAAGCTGAGAGTAAATGTGAATAAGAGCAAGGTTATTAGGTACAGTAGGGTTGAGGGACAACTTAATTGGGAGGTAAACTTGAATGGAGAAAAACTGGAGGAAAAGAAGTGTTTTAGATATCTGGGAGTGGATTTAGCAGCGGATAGAAGCATGGAAGCGGAAGTGAGTCACAGGGTGGGGGAGGGGGCGAGGGTTCTGGAAGCATTGAAGAATGTTTGGAAGGCAAGAACGTTATCTCTGGGAGCAAAATTAGGGATGTCTGAAGGAATAGTGGTTCCAACAATATTATATGGTTGTGAGGCATGGGCTATAGATAGGGTTGTGCGGAGGAGGGTGGTTGTGGTGGAAATGAAATGTTTGAGGACAGTATGTGGTGTGAGGTGGTTTGATCGAGTAAGTAATGAAAGGGTAAGAGAGATCTTCCTTTTCTTTTCACACTATTCACCATTTCCCACGTTAGTGAGGTAACGTTAAGGTAAGAGAGATGTGTGTGGTGATAAAAAGAGTGTGATTGAGAGAGCAGAAGAGGGTGTTGAAATGGTTTGGTCACAGGGAGAGAATGAATGAGCAAAGATTGAGAAAGAGGATGTATGCGTCAGAGGTAGGGAGAACACGGAGAAGCGGGAGACCTAATTGGAGGTGGAAGGATAGAGTGAAAAAGATTTTGAGCAATCAGGGCCTGAACATACAGGAGGCTGAAAGGTGTGCAAGGAATAGAGTGAATTGGAACAATGTGGTATACAGGGGTGGACATGCTGTCAGTGGATTGAACCAGGACATGTGATGCATCTTGGGTAAACCTTGGAAAGTTTTGTGGGGCCTGGGTGTGGAAAGGGAGCTGTGGTCTTAGTGCATTACACATGACAGCTAGAGGCTGAATGCAAACGAATGTGGCCTTTGTTGTCTTTTCCTACCACTACCTCGTGGGGGGGGGGGGATGCTATTATGCTATTTCATGTGTAGCGGGGTGGCAACGGGAATGGATGAAGGCAACAAGTATGAAGATGTACATGTATATATATGTATATGTCTGTGTATGTATATGTATGTATACATTGAAATGTATAGGTATGTATATGTTTGTGTGTGGGCGTTTATGTATATACATGTGTATGTGGGTGGGTTGGGCCATTCTTTTGTCTGTTTCCTTGTGCTTCCTTGCTAACATGGGAGACAGCGATTAAGTATGATAGAAAAAAGAAAAAAAAATGATCATCTTGCTTTTATTTTCATTCAGTATGAGTATCCTTCTCCCTTGAACTGAATGTCATTAAAACAGCCTACCATTTTACTTATCACTTCATTTTAAGCTAATGGAATGTCATCATTTGTTTTCATAAGAAGAGAAAGAAAGATCTTCTTTTACTTTATGATTGCCTTTCTATCAGAAATAAACATCTTGCTTTTGTTTTTCATCCAGTATGAGTATCCTTCTCCCTTGAACCGATTGTCATTAAAACAGCCTACTGTTTTACTTATCACTTAATTTTAAGCTAATGGAACTTCATCATCTGCTTTCATATTCCATGGTAGATCCTGTCTTACTTACCATGTATTACTGCACCCTGCAGTCTTACCGTATATTACTGCACCCTGCAGTCTTCCCATTTTTCTCTCACCTTATGCAGTGCTTCATCCATGAAAATGTAAAGGGGCATTGGTCACCTCTTAGGGCAACCATGAAAAGGCTTTGATTTACTTGAAGTGTCTACCAAAACTTCTTTTCTACATTAAAGTGGCCCTAATATGCAGCCAGGTCAGACAAAGAAGAAAAGTGTAATTCATAAAGATGTGGCATTTTGCAACTGCTACTCCTCATATACAGCTAGAGTAACTTTGTATCAACAGTTTTAGTTTTTTATATGCTTCGTAGGGTTAGAATCAACTTTTGTATAACGTACAGTGAGAAAACAAGCATATTAAAAAACCCACGAAAAATATTTAGGCAACAAGAAAGTCTGATCAGATTTTGAAACATGAAATGAGAATCTAAGTATGATATATCACACATCTTGACTCCATTCCCAGTTCCACGAGAGTGGATCAGGTGCATACAGTCTCAAAAATCACTTGCACATACCCTCAACCTAAACCCAGTGAGTTAAGTGAAACATGGACTTCACTTACAAGAGTTAAGTGAAACAAGGGCTTCTCCACTTACAACGTCCCTCCTACTTTATTACTTTAAACACTAAGTTGATTTGTCAGGTAAGACCATTATCTCTTTTCATTCCAACCTGAGACACCACATCCATATTGAAATGCTTCCATTGCATCTGATTCTCTATCATTTGTCAAGCAACTTCATTTCAAATATCCCTCTCACTACTCTGTTCCTAGCACATCTACCCTCTTTTGCATGGTTAACTTTTCCCCCCTGTACTCTACTGCTCTTGTATTTTGGCACACCTATCATCTGCAATACATTGAACATAATTCTGCCATCTTAAAAAAGTTATCTAATTCTATCATCATTGTTCTAACAATACTAGACAAGATATGTATATCCACTGCTGTAGTTTACTAATTATCATGACGTACATATGTTGGTTTCACATCCATTCATTACCACTGGGACAAATACTATTTTCTGCATACTTCTTAAACATTCTCTTCTTAATTTTCCCATTCATCGGAGCTTTCAGTGTAGCTACAGTTTTCTGTCTTGCAAGATTCTACTTTTGATTTAAGTTTTCCCATTATCATCCCTACTAAACTTTACTTCCAAATATTTGAACTTGTTCATAACTTCCAGGTCTTCACCATACAAACTGATTGTATACATTAATCTCACTTCCCTTTCATAAACTAGCATGTAAGTTTTATTCACATTTTCTTTAAGCATTCACCTCCTGCACTCATCATTTAAATGGCCCACCATTCTCTTCAGCTATTTCTGTTTCCCAACGGCACAACAACACACGGTTCAATATTACACCAAAATCATGCGACTTGCTCTTATCTCACATAATGCCACAAAATGTAACTATGGTGTGCTCTCCATAAGAATGAGAAATGTAGAAAAAGAGATCATAAATCAGGAATTTTAGATAACTGAATGAGCAGAAACATAAAATTCAAAGTTTAAAGTTGACACTCCAATTAGTCTACATTTTTCTTTGCATTGTGAATAGAATACATGTTTTTTTTTTTTTTTTCTTTTTTTTTTGTCGCTGTCTCCCGCGTTTGCGAGGTAGCGCAAGGAAACAGACGAAAGAAATGGCCCAACCCACCCCCATACACATGCCTTGATTCAATCCACTGACAGCACGTCAACCCCGGTATATCACATCGCTCCAATTCACTCTATTCTTTGCCCTCCTTTCACCCTCCTGCATGTTCAGGCCCCGATCACACAAAATCTTTTTCACTCCATCTTTCCACCTCCAATTTGGTCTCCCTCTTCTCCTCGTTCCCTCCACCTCCGACACATATATCCTCTTGGTCAATCTTTCCTCACTCATTCTCTCCATGTGACCAAACCATTTCAAAACACCCTCTTCTGCTCTCTCAACCACGCTCTTTTTATTTCCACACATCTCTCTTACCCTTACATTACTTACTCGATCAAACCACCTCACACCACACATTGTCCTCAAACATCTCATTTCCAGCACATCCATCCTCCTGCGCACAACTCTATCCATAGTCCACGCCTTGCAACCATACAACATTGTTGGAACCACTATTCCTTCAAACATACCCATTTTTGCTTTCCAAGATAATGTTCTCGACTTCCACACATTCTTCAAGGCTCCCAGAATTTTCGCCCCCTCCCCCACCCTATGATCCACTTCCGCTTCCATGGTTCCATCCGCTGCCAGATCCACTCCCAGATATCTAAAACACTTCACTTCCTCCAGTTTTTCTCCATTCAAACTCACCTCCCAATTGAATTGACCCTCAACCCTACTGTACCTAATAACCTTGCTCTTATTCACATTTACTCTTAACTTTCTTCTTTCACACACTTTACCAAAGTTCCTCAGACTAAAGAGATTCTCTCACATCTTAGGAGCCTCAAGGTGTAACAGTTGCCCCTATTGAAAATATCACAAAATGAATGTCACATACGAGTTCGAGTTTGGGGCAGTGAACAAATAGGTGATGTGAGATTTTTACTCGGGGGATTTAAGCATTCAGAGCATCATAGGGCTATTAAAACTTGGGAGATGTAGAAAAAATAAAACTGTTTGTAGAAAGTGTTTGGCACATCTCATTATGATAACTGTACATGCATCCCACCACCCTTTAAGACTCCTCTTTCCCATACCTTATCGTGCATACTCAACAAACTAATTCATCTGTAATTTGAATTTTCACCTTAGTCCCCAGTGCCTTTATGTAAGTGCACTAGACATGCATTTGACCATTCCTCAGGCATTTCAGCTTTGGCCATACATATGCTGAAAAGGTTGATTAACCAATTAACAACACTGTCACTCCCCCTCCCCTTCCTTGAGAAACACAACTGCAGTCCCCTCCGCTGCTGCCACCTTGCCACACTTCATCTTATATAAGGAATTCAGTACCTCCTATCTTTTCACCAAAGCACTTGGCTTCAAATACCACATCCACCACTCTGTCATCTAACATTATCAGCAGTCCCACAAAATACTCACTATATCTCTTTTTCACCATATCATTTCCATCTTCCAC
Source organism: Panulirus ornatus (assembly GCF_036320965.1). Taxonomy (NCBI): domain Eukaryota; kingdom Metazoa; phylum Arthropoda; class Malacostraca; order Decapoda; family Palinuridae; genus Panulirus; species Panulirus ornatus. Next base: position 101,184,110 of record NC_092225.1, on the reverse strand, counting down.
TTCCCCATATAATTGGCTGTACAACCCCTTTTATGGGACTCATACAGCTTTGAGGCTGTGCTGCAAGTAGGAGCAGGGAAACAATGGACTCCTTCGGAGTGAGAAGTTCCTCCACTGGACTCTACTTCTACTTCATGTCCACTTACAGTGGAACAGCCATACCAAAGGTGACTTTACACACACAATGTTCATGTTTCCTATATAGTGAGGTAGTTCTAGGAATAGATGAAGGATGGCCTCATTTACTTATCCACTCTCTAGCTGTCAGATATAATGCACCAAAACCAGAGATCCCATCCACAGCCAAGTCTCGCAGACCTTTCTTTGGTTTCCTGACCACTTCACTTACCTTGGTTCAGCCACATCATTCCAATTCACTCTGCCCCATGCATCTCTTACACCCTCCTACATGATCAGAACCCAAACCCTTAAAGTCTTTCCCTCCTTTCACCTCTATCCATGCTCCATGAGGAAAGGTTGACGAAGAGGATATAGGTGTCAGAAGTGGAACAAGGTGAATGGGGAGACCAAATTGGAGATGTAATAGAGTGAAAAAGATCTAAGAGTGATTAGGGCTTGAATATGCAAGAGGATGAAAGGAATGCATGGGATAGAGTGAATTGGAACAATGTGGTGTACTAAGGTCAACTTGCTGTCCATGGACTGAATCAGGGCCTGTGAAGCATCCAGGGTAGACCATGGAAAGGCCTGTAGATTTCAACTGGTCATATCACAACTTTTATCTTAGTATGTGGAAAGTTAGTGATTCTTACATGAGAGGGGATTTGAACTTAAAGAATGTCATTTGAAGCTTAGATACTTTATCTATTTTTCTTTCTATGATATATTATATGTAAGTCCAATATTTGATTGTTTTTTATTTTGTGACAGTTCTAAATGCTCTGTAGTTAAAAGTACAAGTACTAATTCATATCATTATAACTTAAGAGTGGGAGAGCTTTTGTTACAAGAATGTTTCATGGTACATTGTTGGACAGGAAGAACTTTTTAAACTATGAACTAGAACATGGAGTGTTTATTTTTAGTGATATCAGCTGACTGTGTATTCCCGAGAGGTGCAGTAGAGTAGTCCAACAATAGGGAGATAAGATAGCAGATGACATGCAAATTAAGTTCTTCGTTCATAACACTTGCATATTTAGTTAAGGAGTGCATGTGTACCTGAATTGTTTACTGTGGTGAACTCTAAGAAAGATGGAATCATCTAGGTCATATTTAAGTATGCATTTGCATATGATTTATCTACTTTTATTATAATAGAAATTGAAAGTGTCTGAAGGAAAATTTCATGATGCAGTTTAGTTATACTTGAGAAGTTGGTGATTATATGAATAGATGATATCTGCATATTCACTAATCTTTGAAGATATGGAGGATAAGAGAGGTAATGAGCATCTACTGTGGTATGTGTTTATTGCTTGAGGATATTGATTAAAGCTTAACAGAATTTAGCTCCAATGACATGCTTTGCTACTCATGAGAAATTGTTAGTAACCTCAATTAGGTCCCATCGAACAAAATTCAAGGTGCCTAACAGTCATTACTTTCATTAATCTGTCTGTTATTTCACTTGCTTGTCCATCCGTACACTTCATGTCTTACTCATTATAACTGATGTGTATCAGTCAGGGGAGGTCTCAGAGCTGAATTTGGGAAAAACTCCTGTAGAAGTTAAAGGTGTTTTTTTCCATATGATGTAACAGTACTTAGAAAAAAAATGGTTATGATACACTAACAGAAGTGTCTTAAGTAATGTTGCTTGCCCTAGTTAACTACTGAAGCTTTCCCACTTTTATCGTTTCTCTGTTTCATCTTAGCAGCCTTCATGATAAGGTGTGATCTAACTTATATTTCATGTGTCATATTCCAAAATATTAACAAGATGAGATTGGAAACTATCTTTAACAAAGAGCATAATGCTTGTCTCATTTTTTTCAGTGGTAGATTTTCCTCATTTTATCAGAAAGCAGGACATACAAAACATTTCAGTTTAACCTCTAGTTCCTTCCATCCTCTCATAAGAATAGAATACAAAAAATCGTCACATCTTATCACTCAGTCTTTTTATGTCATTTAAACTGTGATTTAAAGAATCATCCTGAAAGACTTCTATCATTGTAAGTTCTTCACATCTCCTGAGACACAAGAGCAGTGCTTGAAACGTGTATCAAATTTTTTTAGCCATTGGCTTTGCTGTGAGATGAGGCTGTTTATATCCTCAGACACTTATTTGAACAATATAGCTGGAAGGCCTACATAAATCCTCCTGCAAAGCTGTAATTGTTACACTTCTGCATATTCCCCAACCCTACACAGCACCCTCCCCTCCTTATTAATGCATTTCATTGGTTTGTCCTGGTTTATCTTTGGTTATTGTCTTATTTCTTGTCATTCTTTTACTCAGTTTAACATTGTAGTCATTATTTCTCCATCCACTGTTCTTGCTCCAGAGTCTTACAGAATGCAAGGATTACAAAAGTTACAAACTCACATTAAACCTGCTTAGGTGCTTATGATAGAATGTATTTGGAGATTTTCACATTGTTCAAGGAGTTAAAGTTATATTACTTTGTCACTTTCCATTTTGCTAAGAAAAAAGCAATGTTCATAATTTTCTGTTTCTTAAAATCACATCATTAATCATGTTCATAGAATGATGATTACACTTTTAGCTTTATAGGTCAGTAACAGATACACTATGCTGAGGTATAGCTTACGATGATAATGTATGGTAGGAAATAAGTATCATTTTGCTTGCTTTGCATCTGAATCACTGAAATAGATCAGTGCATTTATGAATATTACTTTCAATCATCATTTAAATATTTGATAATTAGCTAATGTTAGTGTTGATTAGTGTTGAGTGATACATAACATCAAGGATATTGAGAGGTTTGCATCTGTATTATGCCATATTGACGTTCAAAAAATTATTTAAGATTTATTGCCACCTCTTAGATACTATTTTATCACCAATTCACCATTCAGTGTAATATGATTATGATGCTGGTACACAAATTTGCAATTATACAAAATGGGAAAGGCACTTGTACTTAGCCTAGACTTTAGTTCTGAAGTTGATTTTTGTTGAATCTTGTGATCCCTATTTGTGTGTTATGGGGAAAGAGTTTTATGCTTGTGTTGGTCCATAGCTTAACAATTTATACAGTTGATCTTGTTGACAAATTTCTTATTCAATGAGGTAGGATTATCTTAGGCAGATAATGATTTGCTTACTCATGGACTGATGTGGTAACATTCAGAGATGCAGTTGGGGTTTTAGTTAGTTCAGGAGCTTCAGATAATGAAAGCGTTCAGCTAGTAGCATACTACAGTAAGTAAGGTAGCAAAGAAATTAGCAAGAGATCAAAAGAAGAGATGAATGAATATGACGTAGAAAATAGACCTTGTAACATAAAGAGGTATACAGATCCATGGTTAATTCTTATTCAGTGACCTTAAAGAAACTGATGGAATTTTTAGAAATTGAACAGAAAATTAGTTAGAGTTCGAATTCCTTGGAGGAAATTAGTTAATTAAATGCCATAAAAATTTAGGATTATTATCTGATTTATCATTTAATTTTTACTTTTATTTTTATTTTACTTTTATTTTCCATTATACAAGACAGATAAAGTCAGTGTGATAGCA